>NW_026991718.1:84112973-84287973 GCF_029215605.1 Mirounga angustirostris
GCCTGGGGCCAACACCTGCCCACCAGCGCTCCAGGCTGGAACAAGGGGCTGCCCAACGCTGAGCCTCCTCTCCACCATCTCCGTGGCCTGGCATCTCCCTCACAAAACCCGAACACACCCCATAACCCCCCAACCCTGGCTCGTCTGAAACTTCCCTGCGCCCTTAATATATGGGTTGGAAGAATTAACTTGACTCCTTCCTGAGATTCACCGTCTGAAACTTCAATGTCTCCTTTGGTAAAAATCCAGAGTTCTCTTGAAGCAATATACAGCCAGACTCAGTTACTTCAGGGAGCATTACAATTCCCTCCAAAGCAGCGATATTCCTTCTCTACAGAGTAGCCCAGACAACGCAGAGGCCTCTAACAGAACCCCTATCACACCAGCACTGCTGGCCTTCATCAGTTTTACAATTCATGACCACGTGACCCCCCCCCCCCCCCCCCCCGCACTCCACGGTACCGCACTCTCAGCCCCGACCCCAGGGGGTGGCAATCACTTTCCCCCTTCCCAATGCCGCCACCACATTCTGAGTGCAGACAACAGTTAATTTCCCACAACAGTGAATCGCTAATGCCTCTGCTTCTGAAACAATGGTTACACTCTGAAAATAACAAGAGGAGGAAATCTGTGCTGAAGGAAAATTAATGAAGCTCTGCTAGGACACTGCCAAATTAAGTGACAGACACCACTGTTACCCCGTTACAGCCCAAACAACTTGCCAGCCCCGGAAAAACAAATAAACTAAAACAAATTCCGCAAAATGCTTTTCAGAGCTGAAGAACATTCCTGGTATGGTGTCAATACCATATCAAGTGGAGTTTCTTTTACTCAGAAGAAGGTACTCAAAAGGAGAGTTATGTATTGAACGCTGGGTGTGCATACTTTGTAATACACTCTCCTGCACACAGGAGAATAATTCTATCAATCAACAGGACACATTAACTTGTTCATTGCTGCTAAAAGACCGCCGTACACATTACACCAAATGGTAATCCCACTTAGTATGAGCACAGGCTGTAACATTCAATCAGAGGAAAAACTAACGTGGAAGTAAATCATGGCAGGCACTGTAAGCACAGGCGAGGACAGGTCACTCAAGGGTGCCCTAAATCATGTCATCCTTTGTGTGACAACGCAACACCGAGGGGAGGGGGCAAATCAAACTGAGTTCATCTGGTTAAATTCACGCTGTGTCTGGCTTGCAGTGGGGAGGATTACTACCTCTGAGACGCAGAAGTGCACCCACAAGCAGGATCCAATGATGGATGCTCTTCTCCCTGGATGGGGCTCAGAATCAGGTGGGCACTGTGGGGGCAGAAGGACTGAGGAGATGGGGAGGTTGGGGAGCAGGTGGAGGACTATCACGGGCACGTATAAGAATCTTACGCTAGGGTTGGAGAAAGTGAAAAAAAAACAGGCTTTAGACTGTGGGGGTGGAGAAATGTCTTCTGCTCTCCCTCACGGGTGCCACTCCCACTGCAGCAAATGGCAGAAGTATGAACCCTTTCTTGTGGGAGTCCATTCGGTGCATTCATGAGTGTCCTCCACATGGAGTCTACAGTCAGAACTGGGAGAAATGGTCTCCAGTAGTTCTGGTGTCAAAGCTCAGAGGCAAAGCAGATAATTTACTTACCAACATACCGTTTTTACTAAGTTTTGGTAGTACTGAAATTATGCGATCTATAGTTTCATTTCACAAATGTTTACTGCCATGTGCAAAAAAAGGGGAAAGAGGAATAATAATAGCAGCTACTATTTGGAGAGCACTTGCGAGGCGCCAGCCCCTGTGCCAAGCCCTGCAGTTTTGTACTGATGCCCTAACAAACTTAGAGGCTAAAAAAAAAATGCCCACTTATAATCTACCGGGTCTGCGGGTCAGAAGCCAGGCGCGGTGTGGCTCAGCTGGTTCTCTCTCTGCCCTCACAGGCTGAAATCAGGTGTCAGCAGGGCTGCATTCCTGCCATCAGTGGGTGAGTCAAGCTGTTGGCAAAATTCAGTCGCATGAGGCTGCAGCACTGAGGTCCCCATCTCCCTGCTGGCTGTGGGCTGGGAGCTCTCAGGCTGGCCGCAGGCTCTGGTTCAAGGCCGCCTTCTGAGCCAGCAGCCGTGGGTCAAGTCCCCCTGACCTCCCCAGTGCCTGTCTCTCGGAAGCATCCCTTCTACTAGATCTCTCCAACTAGCTCCTCCACCTACTGCTGCCGCTGCTTTTCAAACTCACGTGATTATGGGGCCCACCCACATAACCCCAGGGAATCTCGGTGTCTTACTGATACCAGCTGATTCACGACTGCAGCATGCAGACTCTCACACTTTGCAGTTCTGCCTGTGAGTGCCCGCCCTATCACGCGCATTACCTCAATTAACCCTCACAGCAAACCCACGATCAGGTCCAGGGGGAACGTGAGCCTATTTATCTATTACCTGGATCATCTAGTTCACTTCACAAACTACAGCCTAACCCCAAAATAAATCCCCGATAGATTAAATAATTACATGTTTTAAAAAAACAACAGCAAAAAAGTCACACAAACAAAAAACACCATGGCTGAATATTGCTCTATTCTTGGACACTTAGAACATAAAAGAAATAGAACAACAAAGGGGGAAAATAAACAGATGAGACTGTAATTATAAAATTTCAATGGAATTAAAAGGCAAAAGCCAGATTCAGGGGGACGGGCAAATGTTAAATATATACCAAATGATTAATATCCCTATTATGAAGAACTCCTACGAAAAGCAAATTTTTTAAAAAAGGTAAAAGAACTATTTAATTTTTTTGTGTGAATTTTAATATGTTAGAAAACATCTAGCTTTTTTAGTCAAAGAACCATGTGTTTTCTATCGAATTAGCAAACTATTTTGTTAGTAGTTTTTGAAGATAATGCTCAGTGCTACTCCTGTGTTCGTGAAACAGACAACACCAAACAAGGAGGACATAGCAGCATTTGGCAAAATTCGCGTTTGAACTCTTTATTAAGGAAATAAAATTCAGAGGAAGATAGTTATAATAAAACACTGGAGAACATTTAAGGATAGGAGCAAATAAAGCACGGTATACCCATATGATAAATCCTGCTCAGCAACTATACCGGCTTTCCAAGATACTTTGTATTGACATGGGAAAATGTCCATGACTGGATAACGTGCAAAAGCAGAACACTACCCTATCCATGCAGGAGGAGGGTAGGTGATAATCGAGCTTTGGAGCCTGAAACCTGAGGCTGAGTTCTGGCCAGACTGCTTAACAGCCCGATGGCTTGGGGCAGACCACAACCCAGTTCCAGTTTTCCATAAATATTCAAGGGGGGATGATACCATTTACCTCTCAGGGCTCTGGTCAGATTTAAATGAGAATGAACGTGAAGTCTGGTGATCCTAAGATGCCTGCTAAGCAAGCACCTGTTAGAGGTTCTCATCGGCACCCCTCAGACAAACCCTCCCTCCTAGGCTCCTGTGGCTGTTGTAGGTGAGGTGCCACACACTAGGTGAACTAAAACACCAGAAATCTCTTTTCCCACAATTCTAGAAAACAAGGTGTTGGCAAGTCCACGCTTCCCCCAAAGGCTCTAGGGGAGAATCGCTCCTTGCCTTGTAGGTGGTGCTGGGGCTGGGGCTGCATGGCCTCAATCTCTGCTCCGTTGGTGTTCGTGAGACCTGCTCTTCTCCCCATGCATCTGTGTCTTCTCCATTCTGTCTCTTATAAAGACACTCGCCATTGGAAATACGGCTCACCTGGGGAATCCAGGCTGATCTCATCTTGAGATCCTTAACCTCATTACATCAGCAAAGACCTTTCCCCCACGTAAAATCACATTCACAGATTCCGGGGATTAAGACATGGATGTATCTTTTTGGGGACCACCGTCCAACCCACTACAGCCCCCAATCCCTGACTCCTTGAGAGTGGCAAAGTTACTGAGGCTTTAAACTCTCAGATGTGGAATTTCACTATTAAGTAGCATTCCACACCAGCCAGCACCCAGCAGGAAGCTCGAAGTACTTTTGCACAAGTGGGGCAGGCAAAGGATGTGTTACGCAGTGGGGAAGGTCGTGCACTACACAAGCCCTTCTGGAACAGACCATGACGATCAAAGCCAGGAGGGCTCGGGGCAGTGCAGCCAAATGCCCACAGTGCCGTCACCGTTCTTTATCACAGAAACTAGGATAGTGCCTTGTACCCAGTGAGACCATTTCAGAAACAAGGCACAGCTCCCACTCACTGTGGTCGGGGCAGAAGGCTCTGGCTGGGAGCTGGCTGCTCTGGGGAGCCCACCCACCAGGCTCGATGTGCTGTCAGTGTGCACTCTCACTCACCTTCAATGTAGAGCGGCTCCACCACGTCGTGGTTAATCAGCTCGAAGTTCTCATGGCCGATCCAGTGCTCCACATTCCTCTTCCTCCCCGTGAAGAAGTTGTCCACCACAGTCACCTCGTGGCCGTCCATCATGAGCTTGTCGGTGAGGTGGGAGCCCACGAACCCTGCTCCTCCGGTTATCTGCATGCGCCCCACATCCCCAGAGAAAGCACAAGAGGACACGGTGACAACCAACTTCAAGGGGATTTGGCTTTGGTGCAGCCACAACTTAAAACTTGGAAGGAGAGCAAGGAAGGAAGACGCTAACAGTTTACAGACAGCGTCTTAGCTCTTCCTCCAGAACAAACTGTCACATACTACTGCCGACTTCTAAGCAGCACCCAGTCAATAGTACAGAAAAATAGTTTCAAGTTTCCAAATGTCTCCTCTAACAGACAATTTTACATTAAAAAGTTCTTATTTTATAATGGAAAGAACACTGAACATCACTTATATAATTCTACCACTATTCCTGCAAAGTTTCAGAATGACTCTCTTTTAAAAAGTGATTAGCAACATGCAGAGATTCGTTGAACTACCAAATAATATATGTGGTTTTTAAAACTGGACACAAAAATGTCATAAAAAAGGATTATCTTTCCAACTGCTTATGAAAACAAATGAATAAGCAATAGATACTGTTTGCAGACCAGAGCCCTAAGTGATTAGGTTCTACCGTCCGGTCCCTGTCTAAGCAGGAACGTGACCACTGCGTGGGGTCCGCTGACGGGCCCCAAGGGGGACAGGATGCAGCTGTGGGGGACAGGGGGACAGCAATACTGTGCTTCCAAAGCCTGAGCCACAACAAACATGAAGAGGCAATCATGAGTGAAAGTCACTGTTAAACTAACAGAAAGACTTTATTCAAATTAAATGATGACTATGGAGGGGGCCAGATAAAGCGTACTGAGTGTTGGGGAGGAAGGAGTGAAAAGAACACTCAGAAAGTGGACTAGCAATGGGCAAACACCTTCTCTGTCCTGTTCTGTTCTCCGCTCTGCCTTCTCTGCAGTCAAAACTTGCACTCACCTCACCCTCCTGTTCCGAACTGAAAGAATTAACACTAGGAAAAAAAACACCAATTCTTTTACCAAAACAAAACAAAACACATAAACCCTTAGGCATATGGTTTTAAAACATTTTGTTTGCCACGAAGTGCGATAAAATCTGACACATAATTCAGATGTTTACCACGGGTGAGAACAAAGCAGCCCGGGGTGAAGGTCGTCGATTTGGGGAGCGGGGAGGGGTCATGCCAGCCACAGAAGAACCACATCAACACCACCCAGACATTTACATATGCTCTGATGAAAATACACACACAGCTCAGCCATGAACAACACGCTGTGATCTGCACAGCTCCACTCTCATGCAGATTTTTGTCCGATAAACACGGGACAGGACTGTGACTGTATTTTCTCTTCCTTACGATGTTCTTAATAACATTTTCTTTCCCCCAGTTTATTCTCTTGTAAGAACAAAATATGTAATACACGAAACACACAGAGTATCTGTGAATCGACTGTTCGTGTTATGGTAAGGCTGCCAGTCAACAGCAAGCAAAAGGAGGCAACAGTCACACACGGATTCTCGGCAGCACGTCGGGGGTGGAGGGTGGGGGGGGTCAATGCCTCTCAACCCTGAGTTGTTCAAGGGTCAGCTGTATCATGGGTGAGAAAGTGGATGGCTGAAAAGTCCTGACGCTCCACAGCTTTCGATCAGCTGCATTCATTCTTTACGGAGAGCACCATTTCCTAAGTCATCTCTGCTTCGCAGATAGGGAACAGACACCCATAGACCTCATAGATATATACAGAACATTCCAGAATATGCATTCTTCTTGAGCGCACATGGAACTTTCTCCAGAATAGACCACATACTGGATCACAAATCAGGTCTCAACTGATACCAAAAGATTGAGATTATTCCCTGCATATTCTCAGACCCTTTAAAACTGGAACTCAATCACAAGAAAAAATTTGGCAGAAATTCAAACACTTGGAAGCTAAAGACCACTCTGCTCAAGAATGTTTGGGTCAACCAGGAACTCAAAGAAGAACTTAAACAATTCACGGAAACCAATGAGAACGAAAACACATTGGTCCAAAACCTATGGGATACTGCAAAGGCAATCCTAAGGGGGAAATACATAGCCATCCAAGCCTCACTCAAAAAAACAGAAAAGTCCCGAATTCACCAACTAACTTTACACCTTAAAGAACTAGAGAAAAAGCAAAAACGATGGCTGAGCCACACATTAGAAGAGAAATAATTAAGATTAGAGCAGAGATCAATGAATTAGAAACCAGAAACACAGTAGATCAGATCAATGAAACTAGAAGCTGGTTCTTTGAAAGAATTAATAAGATCGATAAACCACTGGCCAGACTTACCCAAAAGAAAAGAGAAAGGACCCAAATTAATAAAATTATGAATGAAAGGGGAGAGATCACGACTAACCCCAGGAAATAGAAACAATTATTAGAAATTATTATCAACAACTATATGCCAATAAATTGAGCAACCTGGATGAAATGGATGCCGCCTTCCTGGAAACCTATGAACTCCCAAGACTGAAACAGGAAGAAATTGACAAGCTGAATAGGCCAATAACCAGTAATGAGATTGAAGCAGTGATCAAAAACCTCCCAAAAAAACAAGAGTCCAGGGCCTGAGGGATTCGCTGGGGAATTCTACCAAACATTCAAAGAAGAAATAATACCTATTCTACTGAAGCTGTTTCAAAAAATAGAAACAGAAGGAAACCTTCCAGATTCATTCTATGAGGCCAGCATTACTTTAATCCCCAAACCAGGCAAAGACCCCATCAAAAAGGAGAATTTCAGACCGATATCCCTGATGAATATGGATTCCAAAATGCTCAACAAAATCCTAGCTAATAGGCTCCAACAATACATTAAAAGGATCATCCACCACGACCAAGTGGGATTTATCCCCGGGATACAAGGGTGGTTAAACATTCGCAAATCAATCAATGTGATAGAACACATTAATAAGAGGAGAGAGAAGAACCCTATGGTCCTCTCAATTGATGCAGAAAAAGCATTTGACAAAATACAACATCCTTTCCTGATTAAAACTCTTCAGAGTATAGGGATAGAGAGAACATTCCTCAAGTTCACAAAATCCATCTATGAAAAACCCACAGTGAGTATCATCCTCAATGGGGAAAAGCTGAGAGCCTTTCCCTTAAGATCAGGAACACGTCAAGGATGCCCACTCTCGCCACTATTGTTCAACATAGTACTAGAAGTCCTAGCAACAGCAATCAGACAACAAAAAGAAATAAAAGGTATTCAAATTGGCAAATAAGAAGTCAAACTCTCTCTCTTCGTAGATGACATGATACTTTATGTGGAAAACCCAAAGGACTCCACCCCCCAAATTCCTAGAACTCATACAGCAATTCAGTAATGGGGCAGGATACAAAATCAATGCACAGAAATCAGGTGCTTTCTTATACACTAACAATGCAACTGTAGAAAGAGAAATTAGAGAAACGATTCCATTCACAAGAGCACCGAAAACCATAAGATACCTTAGAATAAATCTAACCAAAGAGGTAAAGGATCTATACTCTAGGAACTACAGAACACTCATGAAAGAAATTGAAGAAAACACAAAAAGATGGAAAAACATTCCATGCTCATGGATCGGAAGAATAAACAATGTTAAAATGTCTATGCTACCCAGAGCAATCTATAACCTTCAATGCCATCCCGATCAAAATTCCAATGACATTTTTCAAAGTGCTGGAACAAACAATCCTAAAATTTGTATGGAATCAGAAAAGAACGCAAATCGCCAAGGAGATGTTGAAAAAGAAAAACAAAGCTGGGGGCATCACGTTGCCCGATTTCAAGCTATATTACAAAGCAGTAATCACCAAGACAGCATGGTACTGGCACAAAAACAGACATACCCGACCAATGGAACAGAATAGAGAGCCCAGATACGGATCCTCAACTCTATGGTCAAATCATCTTCGACAAGGCAGGAAAAAATATGTAATGGAGAAAAGACAGTCTCTTCAATAAATGGTGGGAATATTGGACAGCTATATACGAAGAATGAAACTCGACCATTCTCTAACACCATACACAAAGATAAACTCAAAATGGATGAAAGACCTCAATGTGAGACAGGAATCCATCAAAATTCTAGAGAAGAACATAAGCAGTAGCCTCTTTGACATCGGCCACAGCAACTTCTTTCAAGATTCATCTCCAAAAGCTAGTGAAACAAAAGCAAAAATGAACTTTTGGGACTTCATCAAGATAAAAAGCTTCTGCACAGCAAAGGAAATAGTCAAGAAAACAAAGAGGCAACTCACAGAATGGGAGAAGATATTTGCAAATGACACTACAGATAAAGGGCTGATATCCAAGATCTATAAAGAACTTCTCAAACTCCACACCCAAAAACCAAATAATCCTCAAGTCAAAAAATGGGCAGAAGACATGAACAGACACTTCTCCGAAGAAGACATACAAATGGCTAACAGACAAATGAAAAACCGTTCATCATCATTAGCCATCAGGGAAATTCAAATCAAAACCACACTGAGATACCACCTTATACCAGTTAGAATGGCAAAAATTGACAAGGCAAGAAACAACAAATGTTGGAGAGGTTGTGGAGAAAGGGGAACCCTCTTACACTGTTGGTGGGAATGCAAGTTGGTACAGCCACTTTGGAACATAGTGTGGAGGTGCCTTAAAAAATTAAAAAGACAGCTACCCTATGACCCAGCAAATGCACTACTGGGTATTTACCCTGAAGACACAGATGTAGTGAAAAGAAGGGCCATATGCACCCCAATGTTCATAGCAGCAATGTCTGCAATAGCCAAACTGTGGAAGAAGCCGAGATGCCCTTCAACAGATGAATAAAGAAGATGTGGTCCATATATACAATGGAGTATTACTCAGCATCAGAAAGGATGAATACCCAACTTTTACATCAACATGGATGGGACTGGAGGAGATTATATTAAGTGAAGTCAAGCAGAGAAAGTCAATTATCATATGGTTTCACTTATTTGTGGAACATAAGGAATAGCATGGAGGACATTAGGAGAAAGAAGGGAAAAATGAAGGTGGGGAAATCAGAGGGAGAGATGAACCATGAGAGACTATGGACTCTGAGAAACAAACTGAGGGTTCTAGAGGGGAGGGGGGTCGTGGATAGGTTAGCCCGGTGATGGGTATTAAAGAGGGCATGTACTGCATGGAGCACTGGGTGTTATATGAAAACAATGGATCGTGGATCACCACACCCAAAACTAATGATGTATTGTATGGTGACTAACACAACATAATAAAATAAAATTTAATAAATAAATAAATAAATAAATAAATAAATAAATAAATAAATAAATAAAGGAAATGGACACCCAGGGGAACTGAGTCTCTGACCACGATCCCCAGGATCACTAGTGATGACAGAATAAGCTTCGAGTCTTCCTAATTTCATATTCTCTCCACTACCTGTAGATTTGTCTGGTTCATGTTTTATCCTCAGCACACCTACATCTCACCTGTATACCTGAATGATGACTTAAAAACAGAATTTTCAGGAAAAACACATGAATTCCAAATCTAGCTTTACTAGTGTTTAACTCGAGGAATGAAAATTCATTTTATTTGAAATAGCCTTCATATCACTGCATTTTCCCAAGCCTTCCAGACTTCATAAGTCAGAAAAATTACATCTCTTTTCAAAGAAATTTAACCTTTTTTAAATGTAACTCTATATCTATATGCAAATGTTTCCTAAACTAAGATGTTCTGTCGCATGCTAACTTTATCTCCACACCTAAAATAACTGAGCGACTACTCAGGGCTAGCAGAAACGCAGTGTACTAAATTATACACGATTGCCTCCAACATTTCACTAGTTTTAAGTGGTGACATAAACTTGCTGGAAGCACCTTAGCCTTGCTTGAAACGCATTTGAACTGTTTTTCTTGAGTAAGTCCTATCAAAAATACTTAAAGATTTATGTAACATAGCTGGGTGGTTATACAGTGTCTCTCCCTAATCAATTTCAGCCCATTAGGCAAGCATTTCAAACAGAAATAAAACTGGCAGAATCTCATCACTTACAAGCTCCCCCAGTAAAAATGAATCGCCAAACCCAGGGATACCCTGTGAATAACAAGGAGCTAACCCCCCAAGAAGAGAGTAGGACGAAAGGACAGGCAACCTCTTCCAGTGGAACTGAATGGACTCCACACAGCTTTGCATGGCTCTGCAGTTATGAGCTCATCTCAACTGCTTGTACTTCCGGCTCTTGTGGAGCTCACAGGCAGTGAACCTGGTCCAGTTCAAGGGCAGCATTCAAACTCAAGCTGCTCAGTAAGTCTGCAAGAAGAATGCCTTTCTGACAAACCTCTTCTTTGTGCCAAGGCTTCCACAATCACTGAAAAGCTTTGGGTTTTAGCAACAACGTGGCACCAGATGACTCTGAAATGTGGCTTAACCTATGAGATGGCAGAGGAGTGAAGGACACTCAGCCCATTTATTGTGGTTATGTGAAAACTGAAATAAATTCGGTAATAGCATCGACGGGAAGATCATCCCACGTGAATATAATAATAACCCTTGCAAGACTGTGCAGGGTTCATATGTTAGTGGAGGGCATCCAATAGTCTGATCACTTCGACATGTGGCAGCAGAAAGACTGGAAAATTAACTTTTCTCTGCTGCTGAAGACACGGATATATTTCTCAATTCATGCTTAAATGCCTACGCATTTTTAATATGGTAGAAATAACCCCAAAAGGGGGCGCCTGGGTGGCTCAGTCGGTTAAGCATCTGCCTTCGGCTCGGGTCATGATCCCGGGGTCCTGGGATCGAGCCCCGCATCGGGCTCTCTGCTCAGCGGGGAGCCTGCTTCTCCCTCTGCCTCTGCCTGCAGCTCTCTCTGCTTGTGCTCTTTCTCTGACAAATAAATAAAACATTAAAAAAAAAAGAAAGAAAGAAAGAAAGAACCCCAAAAGATGGGTGTACAAGTATAACAGATGTTAGAGTCTGCTCAGGGTGAGATTTATGTAAACCAACTAAAAAGGCAAGAGGTTTTCTATAACTTCCAGAAGAAAAGGGAGATTATGGGTGTACATAGTTTAATATTGATTCAAGACTATTACTCTGGTGTTTGGGATACATAGTCCTACAGCCTAGATAACAGGTAAAAGAACAAAAAACCACTTGTGTACCAACCATTTACATATCAAAGTCAGATAAGACATTTCTTACAGAATGGCAAGGTGAGGTGCTCCACAGACCTGTCCCCAGCAAAAGAACGTAACTGGTGAGAATTCAAAAACCTAGCCATTTAAAGTCTCTGGAAATTGTTCTAAGGGTATACAGCAAATGAAGAAACATTTATTCAAGAAAATCTACAAAAATTCAGTAAGAACAGAGAGACTCAGTGACACGTGGGCCATGGCCCACTCCCACCTTCCACCCTTCACCCTCACAGTTCAGAGTGGGTGCTGGTGTGGCCAGAACAACGGCGCTCCGGGTATCTAACCAGGAAAGGCAGGCCACTCACAGTTTTCAATCCCCCCAGCTGTGAGCTGCACAGGCTCAATTCCTGAGGCGTGAGCCAAGTGGTTAAGAGAGACCTTCCTCACGCGGCAGAGGCTCTACTCCAGGGACGGCAGGCTGCGACTGACTAATGGGACTGTGGTCACCCTTGCCCCGGCTCACTCACGGAGTGGATTCCATGCCCAGAGAGGCAAGGCAAGAAGACCAGGGGTACAGGTCCTGCCAGCCCCCTGCCCATAAGCAGGAATGTCCCTCCCTCCTCCAGCTCCACAGTAGTGGCTCAGAGACTCTCCCCTGGGGGCAGAGGCAGTCAATAAAAACACAAGAGCTCCAAAGCTCTCCCCAGAGAGATAGACTTAATTTGAAAGAGAAATGGGGAAAGTTCAAGCATAAAGGTTATCTCAAAAACCATGGAGATTTAAGTGGTGAGCAACAGAAAAGAGCCTGGTAGCTCTATGAGAACAACAAGCTTAGTCACAGGACCGCTAGTTTAGTAGAGAGAGCCAGGGAAAGACACACCTAAAACTCCTCTTGGGGTCAGGGCAAACCTCAAAGACTGACCTAAACATCTACCTCCGCAAAGGGGCCAGAATTTAACGGAATCAGGCTGAGGAGCAATTTATAATGCAAAGCATTGATTAAAGCAGTTTGCTCAACTAGCAATTACTGGAGCCTAACAGTTAGTGTGATACCACACAAGGCAGACAGCTTAACAGAGCAATCAGGCTAAGGGATGGTCACTGCCGTCCCACTGCGTCCATCCCCAAGGCTGTGGCCTCTGAGCAGCAACCATCAGAGAGTCCCATACTCCAGGGGAGCAGACATCACTGAAAGAGACCAACGAAGTCACTAAACAAGTAAGTAAGCTAGAAAAAATAAAACAAGGCTTGGAGAAAGGGGAGAACAGTACCCAGAGTTGCTACAATATACTACCTAAAATACCTAGTTCTCTACAAAAGACTTTAAGACACGGGAAGGAACAGGAATGCAGGACCTGGACCCAGGGAAAACCACCAGGCGACAAAAACTGCCTGTGTCAGGGCCCAGTTGTCACATTCAACAGTCCTCAAGTCAGCTAGCATAAACAAGTTCACAAGAATGGGAGGTAACCATGCTTAAAGAAGTAAACGGAGACTAAAAAGAGAACAGTTACAATATAGAAACAAATGGAAATTTGGAGGTTGACAAGTATAGAAAAACTCACGACAGAGAGTCAACAACTGATTGGATCTGGCAGAAAAAAAGCAAACCTGAGGATAAATCGAGAGTTCATGCAACCTGAAGAGCGGAGAGAAAAAAGAAAGTGAATCGCCTCAGACTGGTATGAGACACCAATGAACACAAGAACATGCATATAATGGGAGCACCAGAAAGGAAGAAAGGGAGGAATAGAAAAAATATTCAAAGAAATAATGGCTGAAAAGTTCCCCAGATTCACGAAACCCATGAATCTACACATTCAAGGAGCTGACCAAACTCCATCCAAGCAGAATAAATGCAAACACAAACAGATGCACGTAGTCAGATCATACTAGAAATGCTGAAATCAGAGACAAAGATAAAATTCTGGAAGCAGTTGTACTGGGTTAAATACTGCCCTACAAAATGTATATCCTTCTTAGAATCTCAGAACATGACTTTATTTGGAAATAGGGTGACTGAAGATGTAATCAGTTGAAATCTGGTCATACTGGAATAGGGTAAACCCTGAATCCAGTATGTGATGATGGACACAAAGACTGGACGGATGGGTCTTCAAGACAAGGAATCCAGGACTAGTGGCAACACCAGAAGCTAAGAGAAAGGCATGAAATGGATTTCCTCCTAGAAACTTCAGACAGCACAGCCCTGCCAACACCCTGACATCAGAATTCTAGCTTCCAGTAGTGGGAGAGTTTCCGTTTCCGTTGTTTTAAGCTACTGAGCTGGCAACTGTGACAGCAGCTGGTGGAAAGTAGACAGCAGACAAAGAAAAGGACTCCTCACGTACAAGGGACCCCCAACATGACTAACAGCCTATTCTCTATCACAGCTAGTGGAGGAAGCAGTGGGGTAACACATTCAAAGAAGAGAAAAGAAATAAAACGGTCAGCCAAGAATTTTATATACAACCCAAACTTCTAAAACTGAAAAACAAAAATGATAAACAAAAAATGAGAGTACTCATTGCCAGCAGCCCCGCCATACAAGAAATACTAAAAGATGTTCTTCAGGCTGAAAGTAAATGATGCCAGGCAGCATTTCCCACACAGGAAACAAAATGGGGAGAAACAAATAAAGTAATTAGGTAATTATAAAAGACAATGTAATGACACTCTCTCCTTTCTACTCTTAATTGATTTAAAGACCAAATTGTATAGCACAACAATGTGAACATACTTAAAGCCACACAACTATATACTTAAATGATACAATGATAAATCGTGTTATGTATATTTTACCACCATCACCACTGCAGCAAAATAACTGTATAAAATAATATGCATAGTACTGTATTATTTTCCCTGTAAAATATAGAAATATATTTGACAACAACAGCATGACGAGGGTAGATGAGAGTTGTATTGCTGTAAGGCAATGACATCAAAAGTTTACTCAAACCCACAGGAACAAATGAAGGAAACGACAGGGTAATGAAAAGGATGATGTAACAAATACTGTAAATACATCTTTACTCTCCTTTATTCCCTCACCTCATTTAAAAGATATAAAATTTAGGGGCGCCTGGGTGGCTCAGTCAGTTGGGGGGCTGCCTTCGGCTTAGGTCATGATCCCAGAGTCCTGGGATCGAGCCCCACATTGGGCTCCCTGCTCAGTGGAGAGCCTATTTCCCCCTCTCCCTCTGCCTGCCGCTCTGCCTACTTGTGCTCTCTATCTCTCTGTCAAACAAATAAATAAAATCTTTTCAAAAAAAATAAATTAAAAAAATATATAAAATTTAAAAATTATAAAATAATTATAACAATGTATTGTGGAGTTTGTAACTTGGATTAAAGTAATATATAAAATGCATAGAAATATCACAGGAAGGGTTGGGTAACAGAACTATGTAGGAGTGGCATTTCTATATCTCACTGGAACTCAGTATAAAGCCAAAGTAGAGTATCCTAAGTTAAAATGTAGATGGTAAGCAATAGAATAAATAGCAACAAAATGAATTTTAAAATACAGTAAAAAATAATTAAAGGAATTCAAATGTCACATAAGAAAAGGTTTATTTAATGCATAAGAAAAGAACAATGGAAGCCCGGAGGAACAAAAAAGATATGAGGTATATGGGAAACACAAAATAAAATGGCAGTTATAAAGCCAACTATGTCGGTAGTAACATTAAGTGTGAATGGATTAAGCCAACCACCCAAAAGGCAGCAACTGCCAAACTGGAAACAAATAAAACAAAACAAGGTCCAACTATATAAAATCTTAAGGGAACACACTGAAGACTGGATGATACAATGTGTTGAATGTAAAAAAGTATAACACATAGCATAGAAACAACGAGAAAGCTGGAGTGGCTATGATATCAGACAAAATAAACTTTAAAACAAACCAAAAATGTTAATAGATAAAGAGGGGCATCTTATAATGACAAAAGGGTCAATCCATCAAGTAACAGTTATAAACATTTATACACCTAACAGAGACCCAAAATATACAAAGCAGAAGTTGAAAGAATTAAAGGAAGAACTAGAGATTTCAACAACAATAGCTGGAGGTATCAACACCTCACTCCCAATAATGGACAGAACTATACAGAAGATTAGCAAGGAAATGAAGGACTTGAAAAACACTGTAATCCAGCTAGACCTAACAGATATCTATAGAACACTCAACAACAGCACAATACACAGTCCCTTTAAGAGTACATGAGGGGTGCCTGGCTGGCTCAGTTGGTGGAGCATGAGACTCTTAATCTCAGGGTTGTGAGTTCAAGCCCCACACTGGGTGTAAAGATTACTCAAAAATAAAATCTTCAAAAAAAGAAAAAAAAAAAAGTATATGAAATATTCTCTAGGATAGACCATATCCTAGGCCATAAAATAAGCCTCAACAATTTAAAAGGAATTGAATCATACAAAGTAAGTTCTCTGACTACAGTGGAATGAAATTAGATCAATAACAAAGAAATCTGAGAAATCCACAAGTATGCAGAAATTAACCAGCACACTCGCAGATGACTACAGGATCAAAGAATAAGTTATGAGGAAAATTAGAAAATACTTTGAAATGGGTGACAATGAAGAAACAGCACACCAAAACTTAGGGTAGGCAACTAAAGCAATGTAATTTCTAAGAAGATACAAACTACCAAAATAACTCAAGAAGAAATGGAAAATCTAAATAGATCTATAATAAGAGATTGAATTAGCAATGTTAAAAAAGTTAACAAAAAAAGCTTAAGCCCAGATAACTTCTGTGGTGAATTTCACCAAACACTTCAGTAAGAATTAATACCAAATTGTCAAAAATTCATCTTAAAAAATAGAAGAGGAGGGAACACTTTCCCACTTATCCTATGAGGTCAGTATCATTAACCTGATACCTACCAAAAGCGGCAAAAGACATCATAAGAAAGGAAAATTATAGACCAAGATCTCTCATAAATACAGACATAAAAATCCTCAGCAAAATGCTAGCAAATCAAATCCACCAGTATATAAAAAAGGATTATACATTAACCAAAAGAGATTTATCCCAGATATGCAAGATTGGTTGCAAACTGAACAAACCAGGGCTAAAAGGGAATCTGGTCAACCTGATAGAAGGCATCTATGACAAGCTCTCAGCTAACATCACACTTCACGGTGTAAGACTAAAAGCTTTCCCCTAAGATGAGGAACAAGACAAGGATGTCTGCTCTTCCGACTTCTATTCAACACTGTACTAGGGTTCTAGCCAGGAAAATTAGGCAAGGAAATGAAATAGAAAGCATCCATACTGTTAAGGCAGAAGTTAAACCACCCATAACTGCAGACAGCATGATCTTGAACAGTACATAAAAAATCCTCAGGAATCTACTTGAAACTATTAGAACACAATGATTTCAGCAAAGTCGCAGGGTATAAGAAAATACAAAAATCTATTGTGTTTCTATTTACTTGCAATACAAAATACAAGAATGAAACTAAAAATTAATTCCATTTATGATATCAAAAAGGATAAACACTTTAGAATAAATCTAACAAAACTGTAAAACTTACACTCTGAAAACTACAAAAAGAATGTTAAAAAAAATTAATGAAGACCTAAATAAATAGAAAGACACCCCATGTTCAAGGATCGGAAGACAATATTAAGATGACAATACTGCCCCAATTCATCCACAGACCCAATGTGGTCTGTATCGAAATCTTAGGTGGCTTCTTTAAACAAACTGATGAGCTAATCCTAAAATTCACCAGGAACTGTAAGGGATCCAGAATAGTCAAAACTATCTTGAAAAAGAAGACAAAGTGGGAGGAATCACACTTCCCAATTTCAAAACTTACTTTATAGTAACAGTACCAATACTTTTACCAACACAGTGGTACTGGCATAAGGACAGACTGGATCAATGGAACAGAACTAAGAGTCTAGAAAAAAATATTTTCACGTATGGTCAGCTGATTTTTGACAAGGGTGCCAAGACAATTCAATGGGACATGATTAGTCTCATCAGCCAGGGGCACTAGGTATATACCCAAGAGAACCAAAAAACTATGTCTGCACAAAAATGTGTATACCTATGTTTCATGGCAGCATTATGCACAATGGCCTCCAAGTAGAAACCACCCCAAATGTCCATCAATTGATAAATGGATAAGCAAAATGTGGTACATGCATAATATGGAATATTATCCAGCCACAGGCAGGAATGAAGTACTACTGATTTGTGCTACAGCCTGGACAAACTTTAGAAACATTACTCTAAGTTTAAGAAATCAGATATTAAAGACCACATAGCGTATCATTTCATTCATCGAAATGTCCCAAACAGACAAATCCATTGAGACAGAGAGCAGTTTCAGTGATTGCCAGGAGCTGGGAGGAGGATGTCTGACAACGGGGATGGGTCTCTTTCTGGAGTGATGAAAGCATTCTGGAATTAGAATGGAGTGCTGTCGAAGGACTTTGTGACCATACTATAAACGAGTACACCGTATATTCCATACGGGTAACTTACAGTATGTGAATTCTACCTCTATTTAAAAAGCCAGCTTCTTGATATTATGAATATTAATCAGATGTGCAAACTTACCAAAATTCTTTTACGGTCCTTTTCTGATAAAAATTTTACTGGCGGGTATTTCTGGGTGAAGCTGTAGAACATGAAGAGATGAGAAAAGAAGAGTCAACCATGTCCTGTGAGGATTTTCTCTACTACCATCAAAACAAAGGCTAGACTGTGCCATTATTACTGTCTGCTCCTTCTATCCATTCCAAGCGAGGGCTGTAGGAACCAAGCGGTTATTGGCTCATTTGAATTCAAGAAATATGCAACCGGCTCCTTGTGTAGCATCAGGCTGAGGACAGAGCTTTCATCCTGGAGAAGGGAAAATTTACCAAGGTACAGGCTCCACGCAGCCAGAGCTAAGCACAAAATAAGGGGGGCAGGGTGGCCTCCTTATAATGCTGTATCGAGGTCTGGAAGGAAGAAAGCAGCTGTGTGAAGTCACAGACCCAAAGCAGAACACTGTGCCTTGCAAGGGGAAGAAAAGAAAAAACTGACTAAGCCTGTTCCCTTATTCTGGGCAATTTCACAATTGCAGCATCTCTTTCTACACCGGTGCCCCGGAACAAAATGGCTGGGCACCAGCACTTTCTGCCTCCATGGTCTGCTCTCAACACACCTTAAGTCTCACCTCATCTTTCCATAATGCCTCTTGCCCCCAGAAAAGGTCACATGGGTCCCCAACCCCTAGTGATATTTCCGGAGCAGGGCAGTGCAAACTGCAGATAAAAGATCAAATGAGAGTTGATATATGCAGATTTGAAATATCCATTCTTAAAGTGGTTAAATGGTTCAGTTAGGAACAAAGTGCTTTTAGTAAATTCAAAGAAACCAACTTTACAGTCATTATTTTAATTGGAGAGGTGCCAGGGGCACTGTCTCATCCCCTTCACATCCCCAGCTGGGATACAGAAGGCATTTCCTTAATGGTCGCTGAACTGAACAGAATATGACAGGTCATTAGACAGAAGGCCTTGAAGCAAGTGTTTCTCATCTCCTGGAAGAGTGGAAACATGCTTAGAGCTTGGGGCAGCAGGGCTTTCTTCTACAATGCAGATGAATTCCCCTATTAAGAGCTTCCAGATTCTCAAAAGGTCAAGTTCCCCTTGCAGACTACAAAACCAGAAGCAGGCAGGTGGGAGAATCTGAGGGAATGAGTGAAAATCTTGGCCTTCCCTCTTATTAGTTCTGTGACCCAGAGCAAGACCCCCAAGAGCTCTGTGCACCTCAGGGCTTCCTGCTGTCAAGGGGTAATCACAGCACCTTCCCCAGAGGGCTGCCCTGGCAGGAGCTGTCTTTACCACAGGTAATGCCCAAGAGAATGTTCTCACAGCGGCTGTGGGGCAGGGCACATTCTGCCTGCTGGAACAGTGGAAGCCTTCAGGGAGCCTGACAGATGCCTTCTTTGCGAAGTGACACTTCTTGTCATTCCAAATGCTTTCTCCGTCAGTCAGGCGGACATGGCCAAGCAAACCACAGCACTGGCTGTGTGCACCCCTCACACAGCCCCGACATCCACTCTCTTCTCTGAGCGCCCACACCCACCACTCCAGCCTCAATCCCAAATTCCACAGCCAGCCATGGGGCGCACCTACGGTGTCTCGCTCCTTCCAGGCTGACCCTCTCCCCACCTGCCCACTGTTGCCCCTTGTACCGGAGAGAAAATAGCAAACAGTTTTCTTATAGGAAATACAGTTCAATGAAACTGAAGCAAAAACATAACTGCCCGACACATGGTCACATGTGGAGTACAGACTGATGAACCTACTTCAAACACTGTGCTAAAAACCTTTAAAAAACGAAAACACTGGCTGGGCTTCTTGCTTTGTTTTCTTCAACATGTAGCAACCAAGTTTCAGATTTCAGATGTATGATCAAGTTATTAAACTGTTGGAAGGACTCTCTTATAACCCTCATTTCTTCCTTTGAAAAGTCAGGCACACAAAGTCAGAAATAAGAGCAGGGCTAACTCCTTCAGGGTCCTCCTCAGTCTGTCTGCACTTCACACTGTTTGCCTTCCTGCAGTCACGGATGACAGAGCTGGGGGGGGTGTGAGGGGATTGTGTGAAGTGACTCTGAGGTAACTGCGTAAGGGAACTGCGTGGGGGACTGTGTGAGGCGACTGCATGAGGGGACTGTGTGAAGTGATTCTCAAGTGACTGCGTGAAGGGACTGCATGAGGGGACTGCGTGAGGTGACTCGGGTGACTGCGTGAGGGGCTGAGTAGTAACTCTGAGGTGACTGTGTGAAGGGACTGTGTGAGGTGACTGCATGGGGGGAACTGCATGAGATAACTCTGAGGTGACAGCGTGAAGGGACTGCGTGAGGGGACTGTGTGAGGTGACTCTGAGGGGACTGTGTGAGGTGACTGCATGAGGGGACTGTGTGAAGTGATTCTCAGGTGACTGCGTGAAGGGACTGCATGAGGGGACTGCGTGAGGGAACTGTGTGAAGTGACTCGGGTGACTGCATGAGGGGCTGAGTAGTAACTCTGAGGTGACTGCGTGAAGGGACTGCGTGAGGGGACTGTGTGAGGTGACAGCGTGAAGGGACTGCGTGAGGGGACTGTGTGAGGTGACAGCATGAAGGGACTGCATGAGGGGACTGTGTGAGGTGACTCTGAGGGGACTGTGTGAGGTGACTGCATGAGGGGACTGTGTGAAGTGATTCTCAGGTGACTGCGTGAAGGGACTGCATGAGGGGACTGCGTGAGGGAACTGTGTGAGGTGACTCGGGTGACTGCATGAGGGGCTGAGTAGTAACTGAGGTGACTGCGTGAAGGGACTGCGTGAGGGGACTGTGTGAGGTGACTCTGAGGGGACTGTGTGAGGGGACTCTGAGGGGACTGTGTGAGGGGACTGTATGATGTGACTCTGATGTGCTGCTAGCTGGGCCACTCCTTCAGCATGCCACTCAGGCTTCCCCTCCTGCACTTTACCAGCATTGGGCAAAGTGGGCAAGGGAAAGGCATAGGCTGCTTTAAAGGCCTGCAGTAGGTTAAAACCCTACGCAGCAGCATACTGGCTCATCCATATATTCATTTATTCCAGAACTTTTTACTGGGCACCTATTCAGTGCCACACACTGAGGACACAGAAGCAAACAACGTAGAGAAGCAAGAACCTGCCGACACGAAGCCTGCATTCTGCATTTCTGAGTGTGAGACAAGCAAGGGAGGTGAATGAAGCAGGAATTGAATAATGGATCTTTTCTTACCCCCCAAAATTAATCCTTATTATTTTATGCCATTCTAGACTCTAAACTTCCTGTACATGAAGGTAGCGAGTAAGAAGCATTTTTACTTAGAATTTAAATTCTCATCATTACTTGCTATCTATTCACAGAACATTTAAAGATATTGAGATGAAATTAAACAAATGGCAGGCAATCAAACTGTTAAGAAATGGGGGGGTGGGGCGCCGGGTGGCTCAGTTGGTTAAGCGACTGCCTTCGGCTCAGGTCATGATCCTGGAGTCCCGGGATCGAGTCCCGCATCGGGCTCCCTGCTCGGCGGGGAGCCTGCTTCTCCCTCTGACCCTCCCCCCTCTCATGCTCTCTCTCTCTCATTCTCTCTCTCAAATAAATAAATAAAATCTTTAAAAAAAAAAAAAGAAATGAGGGGGTGTAGTAAAGAAGAAAAAAAACTCACAAAACCCACTTACTTAGGCTTCTAGAATGGCATTGTTCCCATTTCTTTCCCCATATACATATAACCCCTACCTTTCAAAAATATCCTTATTTCCTGGGGGTCACTTTGCCCCCAAATGACAAGCACATCAAGACAACATAATCCAGTTACGTTCTTATCTTGCTCGTGTCAAGATGGGTGTTTGATCATTCTTATCATACAAATCAGTCAGGAAAAATAAAACCAGACAGAGCTCTATCGATTTCTACCACAAAGTCATGTCCGTACTGGACTTTCTAGCTAACACAATAACCCTGGCTCATCTGTCACCTGACTTGCTCACCAACCTAGAGACCAGAACCATTTTAGGATGAGTAACTAGTAAAGCAGAACTAAGTAGAAAACACTTAACCTCTGCACCTATCTTAAAAGTAACTCTCACAGTTTGAAAAGAATGAGTTACTGGCACATTCTTCAAGATTATATTTATACTTGTGCTTCACTTTCTGATTTAAAAAGGACAAAGAACATCACAAAAGTATCAAAAGGAATCATAAAATTCTCCTATTTCAAGAGATCGTGTGTGTAAACCATCATCTCAGGGAAGTTATCCAATTAATTCACTTTTCATAAATATTACTCTCTAAAGACTTTATCAGTGGTGAGCAATATTTTTGGGGGGGCAACATAAAAACCTGGTGGGTTATTCTTACCATAAACAATTTTTTTTTAAGTTTCAATTAAAATCTCTCAAATTAGGACGCCTGGGTGGCTCAGTCGTTAAGCGTCTGCCTTCAGCTCAGGTCATAATCCCAGGGTCCTGGGATCGAGCCCCGCGTCGGGCTCTCTGCTCGGCGGGAAAGCCTGCTTCTCCCTCCCCCACTCCCCCTGCTTGTGTTCCTGCTCTTGCTAACTCTCCCTCTGTCAAATAAATAAATAAAATCTTTTTTAAAAATAAATAAATAAATAAATAAACCTCTGAAGACCCGACTCTGGACACACAGTTTTCCCAATAAACTCAAGGGAGAAGTTCCAGCGCCGGAGCTCGACTGTTTCAGAGAGAGAGGGAATGTGGGTGCAGCAGAGCCACACACACCCACACACTGGCAGGCAGGGGTCAGGGGGAGACCCGACAAAAGGTGAGGAGCAACGTGCTTTGGAATCTGATTCAAGTAAGTTCTCACTGTATTCTATTACTCTTCCCTTCCATCCACTTTACCTGGACTCAGTTCTGGAACTTTCCTGATGTATGGTGACAAGCAAATAACTGACCCTAATTTCTTATAGTACTTACACACAGTACTAGGTTTTAGGTCCTCCAGCTTTATTTTCTTGTTTTGGAATTCTCTCAGACTAATCAATATTTGTGCGACACCACCTGAATGCCCTGCATAACTTAAAAGAAGGTAAGGCTTAGCTTCAATTTGTATGCCATGAATTTTCAGGAACTGAGAAATTCACAGAATTTGGAAAAGGAAGATTACAACACACTTAGATCCTCTCTTCTTCTCATGTTTGGACTATTTGAATCAGGGTTAAAGAAACCCAACAAAACATTTATATGGCCCTTTGTTTATATCATCATAGTTTGTAGAAATCAAACTGACAGAGGTTAACAGAGGAAGGACTTCTAACATAGGAAGACTCCTGAAAAAAAATAACTTTATTAAAATAAATAATTTTCTTCCTAGAGAGAAAAAAAGCTTCCATAGCTTCCAAAAAAAAAACTTTCCATAGCTTTTATAAGAAATAGTTCATAATGACAAAAGAAAAAAAAAGGGTTTAAAACCACCACATCCAAATTTTACAGTAAACATCTATCTTCTCACAGACAAGTTCCTATATTGAAAGTGCCTGATATCTTTCATATTATAGAATTAATTACATAGATAAAAAAAAAACTATACAGTTTAGATGAATTTATATTGAATAGTGACCTTCTAAAGTCAAAAGGATAGAAGTATTTTCTTTAAAAAAAAAAAAAAAAGTACACCTACCTTTTTTCCAAATCTCTGATTTTCTCTCTTAGTGGTTCAACGATCTAAAACAAAAATAACCAACATCAGTTTTGAAGCAAAGACAGTTCTCCACCGCTTCCCTCCTCTCTGATGTTCCACATGGGCACGACATCATGCAAAACAGATTGTAATTTCTTCTATTATCCACTTCCAGCTTGAAATTAAGTTATACTACTTGAATCACAAGTCAAGAATCGAGATAATACACTGCACGTTGGAACTCTTACTCCACAGACACTTAAGTCTCTGGGAAAATTAACCTTTTAATTTCCTTACAACAAGCAAGGTGGCTGAGGCTCACAAGAACAGGCAGATCACCACCACCCTCTTCTTTTCAGGAATGAAAAAAACCCCTCAATGCTGCCCACAAAGCTTAACCTCTTCTTTCTGCACATTATCTCCACATCATCTGCTCAGCACATGAAGGAAGGGCAGGCTGTGAGCAGACCCAAATTCCTGTGTGTTAACATTGGGAGCTGAGATAGAAGGACGAGAGCAATCCGAGAGCTTCTCCACAACTGTGACATTTGGCTTCAGATCAAAATGACTGACTCCCCATCTCCTCCCGCAGCCCACATTACACTCACGTACCTATATCTACAATTATTGGACAAAAAACATAAGCAATTATTTTTAAATAGAAGGTATATAATCAACCAGAGGCGCTAGCTTTCAGTGAGCAGGTGTGTGGCTTCCCCATCCGTACATGTGGGCGCTCCCCAAGTTCCCCGTCCTAGCATCTGAGTTGGGCGGTTTTCCTTACAGCATCTGCTGGGGTGAGTGGATGCTGGCACTTGCCTCCATCCCTGGTGAAAGTACTCACTTCCCTTTCTCTAAGAAATTCTGGGAAGGTCAGTTGAAAAGTCAGACAAACTCATAAATCCATTTTGCCTCTGAGGTAGAATTTGTACATCATGCCTTTATCAAATGGCCAAACACTGACAGAGAGGTGTATCCACAGCATAACAGATGAAAAGACTCCTCTAAATAAGGGAGTAATTTTTGAAGAGATGTTTTCAAAATCACGGGTTAGCATCGGGCTCTCACAAGAAAGGTACCAGCACAAGCCAAAGAACTGAAATTGACAAACATAACGACAAAATAGGAGCAAAATACAGGAAAGGAACTAACCTCTTCGATCTTGCTCTCGATTTTGAGTTCACCATTTTCCTGGATAGACCTGTTGAGTAGAAAGCTGCGAAACTGAGATCCATTGAGAGGCTTGATGACCTTAAGATTTATTTCTGAACAAATGACAACACAAACCAAAAGCTGCACACCATCTCAGCGCTCCCCTTCCCAAACATCAGTCCCAGGTTCCAATTCCCTCCAGAAGGGGGTGCACCCAAGGAACGGAAGACAATGGAGGAGAGGAAATCTCAAATTCATCTCACCAGCTCACCTCTACTTTGTAAGCGTTATTTCTATTCCACTAAAATAATCTTTCACATTATATTCAACATGCAATTTTAAATTAGAGGCAGGAAGTGTGTCTATAGGAGTCCAAGTCTCTCTGCTGGGCTTTCCTGGGGATTTGATGCAAAATGGAGCTTTTCCAAGTAAAAAAACAGAGTTCCTTTAAATGGGATCTCAGCACCCCTCCTAGCCACACACACAAGTCTTTGTCAGGAGACACTCACACCCTGGTGGTAGGAATCAGATCAACACCGCCCCACTGGCCTTGCAAAACCTACTCAATCTGAAAAGCCTGGTGGCGGCACAGCAACCCTTTACCGTAGTAGCCCAGTGCAGGGGCATTTGACTGCCAAACCCACCGCCAGCACCACAATTGTGATTGCTGCTCTTTTATTTTCACTATCAAGGCAGACAAAGTGGAACGAATTTTTCTTTAAGTGTAAAACTGTACTAACAGCGTCAAATTTGTTTTTACAATGAATGCTTGTTAATTTTTTTTTTTTTAGAATATCAACACAGGATTTTACTCTCCTGAGTGTCCCTCCTATGTTTATCATAAAGCACAAATAATGCACACTCAGGCCAGAAGGCTCCTCAGGGCTGAATCCTGAGATAAGCAGGTAGCCTCAGAATCTACTGGTCTACTCCCAGAGCCAGGGGCCTGCATGGTTTCCTAAAGATAGCCCCCTTCTCAAAAGGCTTTGGAAAGGCACGCCCCCCACTGTGTGCTTGTCCAAGCCACCCAGAAACACAATCACATTTTAGCAGGGCAAAAGCTAGGGTCAACCCTTTCCTGTGTACAAAAGGAGGGAAGGGACGTTGAGGCAGGCAATGATGAGGAGCCAGCCAATAAAACTGGGCTTTACCTGAGCAAATAGTAAAATCAGATGTATTCATCAAGAATATCCATAAGAAAAAAGACAAAGCTCAGATGTGTGAATGGCAAAAAAAAAAAACCTGTTTCATTTTTAAAATATTCAATTAACCCATGCCATCTACAGTCTATTTGTAATAACTGAAATGTGTCTGTAAAACTCGACCACAACATCCAAGTTATTAAAAACAGTTACCTCATATTAACGAAGTTGCCCCAAACAGCTGGAAGGGAAAGAAGAAAATTAGGTCAATATTTAACTTTGTGATATGCAAGGATTCCAACTAATACAATTTTAATGTTTTTTTTTTTTTTTTTAAGATTTTATTTATTTGACAGGGAGAGACACAGCGAGAGAGAGAACACAAGCAGGGGGAGTGGGAGAGGGAGAAGCAGGCTTCCCACGGAGCAGGGAGCCTGATGCGGGACTCGATCCCAGGACCCTGGGATCATGACCTGAGCCGAAGGCAGACGCTTAACGACTGAGCCACCCAGGCGCCCCACAATTTTAATGTTTAACCAATATTTTCAAGTACACTAAGAAATCTAAATTACAGCTCATGAAGACAACAAAACGCACACTTCTGAAGTATTAAGTCCTACTAAAAAATAAGTGAAAAGAGGATCCAATACTTCTCTTTAATTCTGGATTACCTCTTTTGGGGTCTGGAGTTCAACTGTGCTTGTGTTCTGATAAACAGTATGTCCCAACCTTTGTCTGAGGAAGAGCCAGTCACAAGCATCAAAGAACTGCATGTCTGAAAGAGATCCTAGGGCTCAGTCCAGCCTTTTCCTTTTAAATGTCTATGAAACCAAAACCCAGAGGGGTTAGATAATGGCCTGACACTGTGGCTTAACTTCACCTGGAAGCCCATCCTTTCTCACACTTGCCACATCTCTCTTGTAGTCTAGTTTCTCATCAGCTGGCCTGCTTCCTTGATTACAGACACCTGGAGGGCAGGTTATCATGTGTACACAGCTGGTGCTCAATAAATGTGAATAAACCAGCCCAGCCGCCACAGTGAAGTTTTGCCATGGATGACTTTAAAAACATACTAGACTATGAACCACCATAGCCACAGCCATCAGTGAAGGCTTTGGAAAGGCACGCCCCCATCGTGTGCTTGTCCAAGCCACCCAGAAACACAATCACATTTTAGCAGGGCAAAAGCTAGGGTCAACCTAGGGTCAATACTAGACTATGAGCCACCAGAGCCACCAGTGAAGTTGCTGAACAGAGAATTATTTAATAAAGAAACCTTTCCCATGAATGAGTGTCTCTAATATTTGTACTCATTCCTCTTTGGCCCTCCTGTAATCATCCCCCAAATATGGAATACCTCCTAAGGGCCAGATGCTCTTAGGTGCTAGAGAAAGACAGAGAGCAAATGCACACATTCCCCCCCCGCCCCCTCCCCCCCCACACCCATCCTGGAGATGGCGATTCTGTGAGCTCAAGAAGGCCTTCAGGTTAGGATCTACTCCCAGGCATCTTCTTATTGTCATTGTCTGGTACATAGTAGGGGTTTAATAAATGTTTACTAAATAGGACTCAGTTTCCAAAATCACTTGTTGCTGATTCCATACAAACACATTCCTCTCCAGAGTAGTAAGCAACTGATACAAAAGATAGCAATAACTAACTAAATAAATGTGGCAAATAAGCAAGAAATGGGAAAATTACTATAAATCCATACTATATTCCTTATTCATTAAAAAAAATAAAGAATGTTTATACCTTTGGACCATGTGAGCTTACTTTTGAGTATTATCCTAAGGATATACATATATATACAGGAAAGCCGCCTTCACAAATCATGGCCTTACTTATTAAAAAAAAGGGGGGGTGGGGGGAATAAACCCAAATGTCCTACGATTAGGGAATTGCTATATAAATTATGATACAGCCTTTCAATAAAATCGGAAAGCCATTAAATCTCACAATGACTATTATCAAACAGACAAGAAATAACAAGTGTTGGCAAGGACGTGGAGAACAGGGAACCATCATGCACCGTTGGCAGGAATGTACACTGGGGCAGCCGCTATGTAAAACAGTAAGAGGTTCCTCAAAAATTAAAAACAGAAATACCATATGACCCAGCGTTCCATTTCTGGGTATTTATCTGAAGGAAACAGAAACACTAACTTGAAAAGATATCTGCATCCCCATGTTCACCACAGCATTATTGACAACAGCCAAGACACAGAAACAATCCGAGTTTCCATCCTTGGATGAATGGATTATTCGGCCATAAAAAGAAGGAAATCCTGCCACTTGAGGTAACATGGATGGACCTCGAGGGCATTATGCTACGTGAGGTAAGTTAGACAGAGAAAGACAAATACTGTATGATCTCACTTATATGTGGAATGTCAAAAACTGAATGAAACAAAAACCCAAGTTCATAGATACAGAGAACGGATTAGTGGTTGCCAGAAGTGAGCAGGTGGGTGTGTAGGTGAAATGGGTGAAGGTGGTCAAAATAAGTCCTGGGAATGTAATGTACAGCATGGTGACTAGTTATTAATATTGTATTGCGTATTTGAAAGTTGCTAAGAGTAAATCTTAAAAGTTCTCATCACACACACACACACACACACACAAATGTGTAACTATGTGTGGTGATGAATGGTAACTAGACTTACATAATATACACTGTATATATATAGTAGTATATATAGATAGATGTTAACTATTAACACATATAACTAATACATAATATTACATATGTTACTAATATAATACTATATATAATGTTGCATGTCAATTATATCTTGGTTAAAAAATATGGTTATGAAAATACACTGCAACATGGTAATGCAGTTATGACAATTCCAGATGAGAAAATATATATGCAGTATGACTTCTGCTAATAAAAACCACCTAGAATAAGACTGTCTGAAGATGCCAAAATACTGTTTAAATGGTGACATTTTTATCTTTCCTTGTATCTATGTTCTTACCTTGTGTTTTAAAAAGGAGGGAAAAGATTTCCAAACCCTTGCTGAACACCATGCCCCCCACCCCTCAGAAGACCTGGGAACACAGGGGTCAGTGGTCAGCTCAGTGCTGGCGTTGTGGACGAACCTGCAGTTGCCAAACCCCATGGGCCCTGCTCTTCACTGTGTACCTCAAATAAACCAATCGTCTCATTTTGACTTTAGGATTCTGTTGCTTGTCAAAATATACCAGGAAGCTGTCCCTCTCTGGCTGTGGAACCTCAGGAGAATTATCCAGTCCTTAAGATGCCTTAGGGTGGATAATACCTTTTGACAACCTTTTCAAATCATTCCATGGTTACTAGTTTATTCATTTTCTTTTTAGCCTTTTCTTGAATCAGTTTAAAAGGTCTGTCTCAGAGATGTTTCTCAATCTTCTATCATCCCTTAGACCATCTGAGAGCATGTGAGGCTGCCCCCCTTCCTGGATGTCTTTGCCCTCCTTGAAGTATAGACACCAGGGCTCTGAGTGCTCTCTCCTTTCCTACTGGTCCTACGCAAGCATCCCTCCCCCTGTAAGCAGGTGAGGGCCCTGGGATCCATCCCGGAGAATAATGCCCATGGCCACATCTTTGCTACCCTTTATAAAGAGGTAATAATGGCCATACATGGCTAACGCCCAAACCTATTCTTGTGGCTCAGACTTCTTCGATTGGCTCCCTGCACTTGGAAACATCCTGCTCTTCGCAGTTCACCCCTTCTCCCGCCCCCCGCCCCGAGAGCTTCATAACCTCATCTCCCCTCCTCACCAATCAGACCTCCACGTAGGCCGCCATTACCTCCTCCCCGCCCCGATTTGCAGCCTCCACCCTCCCTAAAGCAGCTCCATCTACATACGGTCAGAAGTGCACACACCTTACCTGCGCATGACATTCTTGAGAAAACCTCCCCAACCTCCCTGCCTGCTCCAGGGGACATCAGGAGCCCTCTGAGTTGTCACAGCACCAACGACACACTTTTTAATTGGCAGTTTACAGGTGGGTCTCCCTGCAAGATGAGGGCTGATTCACATTTGCAACACCAAACACATTCAGGCCAGCCACCAAAATTAGATGAACAGAGGAGGTCGAGGAATGTTTTCACTTTACTACATTTATCCCCTGCTCAGTACTTTTTCTTTTCAGAAGTGTTATCACCAATTAATCTTTAAGATGTTTTTATGTCAAGTGTTTCTGACCTCCTTCTATATTTTATTTTTTTAATTTTTTAAATTTTTTATTGTTATGTTAGTCACCATACATTACATCATTAGTTTTTGATGTAGTGTTCCATGATTCATTGTTTGTGCATAACACCCAGTGCTCCATGCAGAACGCGCCCTCTTTAATACCCATCACCAGGCTAACCCATCCCCCACCCCCTTCCCTCTAGAACCCTCGTTTGTTTTTCAGAGTCCATCGTCTCTCATGGTTCGTCTCCCCCTCTGATTTCCCCCCCTTCATTCTTCCCCTCCTGCTATCTTCCTCTTTTTTTTTTTCTTATTCTTAACATATAATGTATTATTTCTTTCAGAGGTACAGATCTGTGATTCAACAGTCTTGCACAATTCACAGCGCTCACCATAGCACATACCCTCCCCGATGTCTATCACCCAGCCACCCCATCCCTCCCACCCCACCCCCCACTCCAGCAACCCTCAGTTTGTTTACTGAGATTAAGAATTCCTCATATCAGTGAGGTCATATGATACATGTCTTTCTCTGTTTGACTGATTTCGCTCAGCATAACACCCTCCAGTTCCATCCATGTTGCTGCAAATGGCAAGATTTCATTCCTTTTGATGGCTGCATAATATTCCATTGTATAGATCTTCTTTATCCATTCATCTGTCAATGGACATCTTGGCTCTTTCCACAGTTTGGCTATTGTGGACATTGCTGCTATAAACATCGGGGTGCACGTACCCCTTTGGATCCCTACATTTGTATCTTTCGGGTAAATACCCAGTAGTGCAACTGCTGGATCATATGGTAGCTCTATCTTCAACTTTTTGAGGAACCTCCATATTGTTTTCCAGAGTGGCTGCACCAGCTTGCATTCCCACCAACAGTGTAGGAGGGTTCCCCTTTCTCCGCATCCCCGCCAACATCTGTCATTTCCTGACTTGTTAATTTTAGCCATTCTGACTGGTGTGAGGTGGTATCTCATTGAGGTTTTGATTTGGATTTCCCTGATGCCGAGTGATGTTGAGCACTTTTTCATGTGTCTGTTGTCTGGCCTTCTAAACTCTCAAAAGCTCTGCCTGCTTTGTTTTAGAGAAAAAGAACTCAGCCCAGCACACACCAAAGACAACCAGTAGGCAGGAAAAGTTCCTGTATTACCACAGACTCATTCCAAGGAGGAAAACACAAGCAATTCCCAACAATTATGGAGCCTTGCTCCCCATGTTCTCTGTAGATTGGCCTGGAACCTTGCAGGGCACGGAGTTTAAAAGTAAAACAGTATTAAAAATTAATGTTGCTTTTAGAATTCTGCAACCTGCTTAAGTGAGCCTGACCTACCTTACAGTGTTGCAAAGGGATCGCTGGGAACTACAAAGAGCTATACTCTACAGATACCTGAACTAAATGGAACTAAATTAAGTCAATTATATACCATACAAGGACTCAGTATTAAGAAAAGTATTTTTAAAAAGATGATCATTCACCATCATTGACAAAGGGCTTAAAATCAAATTCTCTTACACGGCTTTCAAGATAATTTATTCTGATTTTTATTTTAAAAATACTTAGCACGCAAACTGAGGCACACTGGTTTCCCAATTCTCTGTCTGTATCCAGACTTCATGCTATGCAAGGAAACCCCGTTCAAGAAAATCTTTCACATAGAAATTTTCATTTAGGGCAAAAAAATTGAGTGATTTTTAAAGAGTATGATTAAAAATGAGTGTCCTTTTCCAACAAAGGAAAAATTAAAATGCTCATTCAACGCTTTCGTAGTCCCTATTAGTCTAACGTGGTTTCTTAAATTTTAATCAGACAGCACTCGAGACAAATCCTTTTAGAACATAATTTCTCAATCTGAAACCTGTGGGTCTCCACCAGATTCCTGAATGAATTTCAGGAAGTCTAGGGGGAAAATCCTTGAAAGTCCATGCAAAACCACGCATACAAAGCTTTCAAAAATCCCCCATAAAAGCTTGAAATTCCAGAGATGCATTGGTTTTTAGACTCTGAGTCCTTGAATGCCAGGTCACACAGAAGGTGCAGATTCTTCACCAAGAATCCTATTACCTTATTTTAAGTACTGTTATGATACTGGATTAAACAAAACCATTTCCATTTCACACCTATACATTTTAAATGGCTGCAATATGCTTTAGCATGTTTTTGTTGGACATTCTGATCACCATTTTCACCTAGAGAGCACATGTACTTTTATCCTAAGTCAGAGAAGGGAGTGTGAGTTAGGGAAGCCACTCCCCAGCTTGGCTAATGGGCACACACCTGTATTACACACAATATGCCCAGCGTGCCTGCAGGCAAGTACAGACAGCCAGACATCCTACAAACCAGCATGCCAGGGGCTCACCAACCTCGGCTTGGTGACATTAGACAGTGTGACTGCATGGAGAACGCATGCAGGATTTGCCTTCTGTCTTCAGTATTTGCAAAAATCCTTTCTTCGCTCATCCACCAGCCAGCCATCCAACAAAAATGGTGCCTGCGGATGAGCAGAGTGCTAAGACCCTGTGCACAACCTCACCTGTATGGTAGGCAACATACACATGATACACATACACAAGAGAGGTGGGCCAGGGGAGGAGGCGAGGCTCAGCTGACAAGACGCAGTAGGGGTCCACCTGGAACCACAAGGGGAAACAGCTTGACCCTGCTCATGCAGGAAAAGGTGGGGTTCACCAGCCACCCACAAGACGATGGGGAACTGACCCAGATCATAAACAGTCCTTCAAAGACAGGGCAGTGGGAGAACTGGCATGCCTGCAAACTCCTCTCAGATGGTCACCGGCATAAATGCAAGTCTCCTCTTAAAAACACACTTTAAGATATTGAGCCCCTGCTAGGAGCCAAGCACTTTATGAGGTCTTGCAGCAAAGGTTCCTAATCCATGGTGCCCTTTAAAGACTGAAAAGTTTCTCCAGGACCTAACAATGACTAGGAACTGGCAGGGAGGCTGGGGGAGAGTGGAGTGAGGGTCTGCCTTTTCTAGCCTCAAGGGATAAACACTGGGCCTCCCAGAGCCTGGGAGACCCTACACGGTCTACACTTCAGACCTCATGAATCAGGATCTCTGCAGAAGAGCCTGGATGTTGCATTTTTTCAAGTGCCCCAGGGGGCAGAATCATATAGAGAGAGGTGGTGAAGAGAAGGTGGAGAGCCTGCACCTTAAGGGATCTGGTGGCCTGCCACAGCCACTCACCTGTTGCCCACCTATCTGCTCAGACAGTCCAGGCTCAAGCCACTCTGGACCCTGGTAATTTCTCCAACTTGCCTCAGGGTCTTTGTACTTCCTCTTCTTCCAAATGCCTCTTTATCTGCCCCACCCCCCACCCCCAGTTCATCCAGGTATCAGCTCAGTGAGGTCTTCCTGACCAGTCTATCCCTAATAGTGCCCCCACACCCCCTCCTTCCTCCCTACCCATACTCAACCAGCTTTTTCTTCACAGCACTTACCACCAGATAATATACCCACATATCTATCTATAAAGCTCTGTGCTTGTATGTTTCCAGCCAAGAAAATGGAAGCCTCAAGACAGCAAAGACTATTTCCTTCACTGCTGTTCTCTGACGCCGAGACACTGCCACATACTATTCAGTGCTCACTCAGTATTTGCTGAAAGAATGAAGGCATGAATGAAAAGCTCTCCCAAACGACCGGGAATCACTGCTCTAAGGCAGGAGTCAGCAAACTTCTTCTGTAAAGGCACAGAGAGTAAATATTTTAGGGTTTGTGGGCCACATGATCTCTGAAGCCATGGCTCACCTTTGCCACTGAAATGTGACACAGTCCTAGATAATTTGTAAAAGCATGACCATGCTCCCGCACAACTTCATTCAAGGATACAGAAATCTGAATTTCGTGTGCTGTGAAATAGCATTCCTTTTTTGACTTTGTTTCAACCATGTAAAAATTGTTAAAACTTTCTTAGCTCAGGGGTGGGCCGGAATTGGCTCATGGGCCATAGCTGCTTACCAATCCCTGCTCTAAGAGATCCCAGAATGACTGCATGCCACCCCGTGCAGGAGGGCTTGTCCTTACACAGAGAACTGCCGAAAGCCACTCTACGTAATACACATCCGGGAAGTAAAGGCTACTGCTGATCCAGTCCTGGGGAGCAGAGAGGAGGCACTGACCTGTGGAGATGGGGGTGCGGACTGCACACAGCGGGGACGTCTACTGGCCTGTGAAGAAGATGTCCTCGGAGGATATGAGCACCCCTGTTCCCCTTCCTAGCATTCCAAGACAGCAGGGCTCTGGTGAGTGGGCCACCAGCCATCACTCCAAGTGTGCAGCAGGGCAGCTATGTTCTGGGCGAATAGGAAGCAGGGGTATGAGGGACAGATGGGTTGAGAATGCCGAGAACAGAAGGGGGTGGTGAATGGGTGTAATCAGGAGACAGGAACACCAGAGGTGGAGGATGGCGGGGGAGGGGACACCGGTCTAGGATTAGCCCACACTGTGGGTCCACTTCCCACTGGAAGCATCCAGGCTAAAGATGTCTACCAGGCAAATAGAAACAGAGGCCTGGAGCCAGGAAGGCCAGCGCCAGCTAGAGGTGCGGGTAGGGTACCTGCGTGAGGCCAGCATGTCAAAGGTTCAACAGTACGTGGCCCTGACTGTGCATCCAGCCGGGCAATGGCCACAGCCCCGGGGAGACTACCGACAAGGCCAAGGTGTGCGAGCAGCAAGCACAGTGATGCTGATGTCACCGCCGCCGGTGAGCCCACACCGGCCTTTCCGGATCACTGTTCCTAGTCACGAGGTCATGTTGTCTCCTCCACTTCACAGCCACAGACCGGAACCAAGAGGAGCCTCCAGTCACCGCCCACACTTGGCCAACACTTCCAAGGGGGAGACCTCATTCAAGGCCCCAGAGTCACCCCCAACTCCAGTGAAAAAAGGAATCTTGGGTTTGTTTTTTTCTCACTTGTCCTCTAAGCTAATCCCCTACCCTGAGCCCTGTGTGCAGCAGGTACTCCAGCTAAAACTGAGAAACACTGAGGTCATGAAGTCCTTCAGGGGACAGCAAAGCCTCTGTGCGTGCTGAAGAGGGTCCCTATCTCAAGAGAGTGAACAGCAATTCCAATCCCCATCTGCTCAGGCCAAGAACACTTTAATTTAGAGAAGCACGCAAATCAGCAACTCTGTACAAATCCTGGGAGCCTTGAGCTCATTTAAAATGAATATTACTGGCACAGGAAGTTGCAGCAATGCTAAAGCACATTTATCCTGCAGCATGCGTTCTGCCGTGACTGTTTACTGTTCCTCTCCAGGTTTTCTGAGCGTGTTAACTACAACAGAACGCCTCGTCTAAGCTATGACTCACTTGGTGCCAAGTGCTCACTGCAAAGCTGTATGGTGTCATTGTGTTTTTCACACAGGGCCTTCCCAGTGGCACTATCTGTCCAAAAATTCTCCTGTCAGGAGATGGGGTCTGTGTGTCCTCCCCTTGAATCTGGTGGACTTGGGACCATTTCCACTATAGGGGAAGCCGGAAGTGACGCTATGTGGCTTTGGGAGCTGGTCATAAACAGCGTGCTCTTCTCTCGAGTTTGCTGGCACACTGTCTCTGGGGCCCCTGATCTGGATGGGGTCACAGCCAGGTGCGGTGCAGGTGCTAACAGCCAGTCCTCGCTGAGCCCGTCCTCAGGCGCCAGATGTGCCAGTGAATAAGTCCCCAGAAAGTACATTCTCCAGCCCCAGCTGTCTGAGCCATCCCAACTGAAGTCCCAGACATCATGTAACAGAGAAGACTCTCCCCATTTCAAATTCCTCACCCAATGAACCTGTAAGCACAATAAAATGATTGCTATTTTATACCCCTAAGTTTTGAAATAGTTGGTCAAGCCGCAAAAACATAAGCAGAATCAAAACAGACAGCAACATCCCCAGCCCTTTAATCTAGAGATGAGGCAGACCTTAAATCAACCCAGGATACTGGGCTTAACTCCTCCCCACCTGATGCATTCCCAACCAAGTGCACATGCACCCTTCCCCACACCCAAAGCACAGCTTTGCACAAACTCATCACCTTGGTAAAAAGCCTAGATCGAGGCTGCTGCCCTGGAGAAACCCTCCCTCCCCAACCACCCACACTGCCTGCCTGACCTGAACAGAACTGTAAATGTGCCAAGGAAAGATGCACCCCTTGCTCACCACTGATGAACCTCAACAATCCTCGTACCAGAACATAGCAAATATTTGACTCCCCTCAGGTAAACTTCAAAGCAGCACAACTGAAATTTTTTCAAACAAGGTAAGAATATACATTACTTTTTTTTTTTTTTTTAAGATTTATTTATTTGAGAGAGAGAAACAGAGACAGTGCACAAGAGCATGAGCAGGAGGGGCAGAAGGAAGGGGAGAGAGAATCCCAAGCCTGACGCAGGGCTCGATTACAACCTGAGCTGAAACCAAGAGTCGGATGCTTAACTGATTGCGCCACCCAGGTACCCCTACTTTTTTTTTTTAATACACTACTCTTATAATAAGAAAAGCATTAAAAGAGTTGTTTATATGGAGCAGAAGGTTCAAATTAGGAGATACTCTTCTGTTTTTAATTCTTGAATAAGAAAGGGAGATGTGCAGAAGGGGGGAGATTCAACGTCTCCAGTTCCCACTAAAAAGAATTAGGGGTTCAGGGTCAGGCAGCATCATACCTCAAAGGGGAGCAGTCACTGAATGGGGATCTTTGCCTCCTGCCTGCCCTGAAGGAACCGAGCCCAAAACCCTGCACCCCACACACCCGGCCAGGCCTCTGACTGTCCTGCGCAGTTAGACGGGAGGAAAACTGTCTCAGAGAAAAAGGCTACTTGGGGTGGCCGAGCAGCCTCTGGGAGCACCTACTTCTGCGCCCTCCCTGTGACACTAGCCCTGCCCTGGGCCCAGGCTGTGGAAGCAGGCAAGACAGCAGCACCTTCTAGGCCCTGCCCTGCACTCCCTGCAGTCCCAGCTGCCAGGTCCCGACCTGCGGCTATAAAACATTTTAAGTGACTCATGCAGTCTTATAGGCTTATCTAATAAAATTGTACTGACATTCCCATGGGAAAAAATTTTGCCCCAAGATGTTCCTTTTTTTTTTTTTTTTACAAAGTGGTTAAAAGGGGAAGAGACCATAGACTTTGCAGAGGACATATTGTCCTCTGAAGTCTTTATTACATGTAAAAATGTCGCTATTAAGTGAGAACAGAAATAGTAGAATCAATTTTTTGCTTTTTAAAACTACATACATGTTTAAAACTACATGCAGGTGTCTTCACAGAAGTCTGAGAGACATGGGGTAATAAGACCTTTTTGTACACCTCTGTATTTTAATTTCCACAGCTCGCAGGAAGAAAGTCTGAAATACATTCTTTAGGTCCGGAGAGGACACTGAGTTGCTTCTGTCCATTCCAAGCAGGGCAGCATCATGGCTTACAAAACACAGGGTGACTTATTAAAATCCCCCAAACTGGTAAGTTAGAAAAATCCAGAATCCAAAACTATTTACTCAACTATCGTATCAAAGAACTCTACCATTCTGTTTTAAAAGCCTGGATAAGAGAATCTCTCTTCCCCAGGGACCCTCTATAGGTGTACAGGACAAATAGTTCCTTAGAACAGAGCTACACAAAACGTGTCCCCGGAGCGGTGGCAGGAGTGTCACATGGGACCTGTCAGAAATGCAGATTCCCCAGCCCGCCGAGCTCTCTTGAATCAGAAGCTCTGGGATGGGGCACAGCCCCTGGGGTTTAATGAGAGCTCCAGGTGATGCCGATTCACCCACAGTCTAAGATGCTCTGCAGTAAACTGCCTACCTCTGTTGCTCTCCCGTGCTCAAAAGACACCCCATGTTTTGTTAAGAGGACAACAGAGTTAAACAATGCTCAAATAAGCCCTCTGCGGACCCTCCTTCCATTGTAGTGCATTTCTAGATGCCCCTTCTTCCTCTGCACTGCCCTTCCTTCCTTCCCAGGCCACTGGGAAGGACACGTGACATGTCCCTTCAGTACATGCTCCACTCCAACCCTGTGCCAGCCTCTTGCCTGGGCTCTGGCCACTGCACAACCAGGACCAGAAGCCCTCCACTGTAGCCCTCCCACTTCTTCCATCTCCGTGTGGCACTTCTCCTTCCTTACCAGGTGTCCTGTCCTGAAAGCTGCTGGCTTTGTCATTTTCCTATTCAAGATTTCCAAGTTCTCCAAATGATTTTGATTGCCCACTCCAATTATCAAAAGTCCTGAGCATGCACCCCAGCACCCCATATATATGTATATGCACACTGTAAAGGCTAAGGTAGTATATATATATATATATATATATTACAGAATTTCTTTTCACTGCCCCCCATGTGAAGGGTTCCATGGAGCACACTCTCCCCCACCCAAATGCCAGCCACACAGGATGCCCTCATCCCCAGCACCCTGGCCCCCACTCCTCCATCACTTGTTGCCAGCAGGCCAGTGCAGTTCTGAACACACTCAACCCTCCCCAGACTTCCTACCCCACTGAATGTCTGGGGGATTCTTTTTTTTTTTTTTTTTTTAAGATTTTGTTTATTTATTTGACAGAGAGAGACACAGCGAGAGAGGGAACACAAGCAGGGAGAGTAGGAGAGGGAGAAGCAGGCTTCCCACGGAGCAAGGAGACCGATGCGGGGCTCGATCCCAGGACTCTGGGATCATGACCTGAGCCGAAGGCAGACGCTTAACCGACTGAGCCACCCAGGCGCCCCTGTCTGGGGGTTCTTACATCATATTTGTGCTTCCCAATTATGAAATAATCAGCACCTTGTCATAGATGGTCTCATCTCTGATAGATAGCAAGGTGCCGCTGAGATAAAGCTTGCTTAGGACCGGGTCCCCATGAGCTCAACCAGGCACACTTAGGGACAGAGACTGGGTGTCACAGTCACTCTGCACAGCAAAGCCCTGGCATAACCAGAGCATCTGACTTTCTCCCCAAAGGGTGTCCAGTGCTCCCTCCCTTGGCTCCCCCATGCTCCAGGCCCAGGAGGAGTGCCCTCTCCAAACATAGGCCAATCCCAAGGCTCCCCCTCACCATTCTCCTGGGCAGGATGCCCAAAGGACCCATCTGTAGCAGAATGAAAATTACAACAGAAATTCCACACACTGACCTTGAAAAGCCAAGACAGTTTTTAAGGTAAAGGTTTAAAATTCTAAGTATTGAGCTATCCTTAACAGGTTTCACTTTTATTCAAGAAAGCTGTAAGAACAAGTTTGAAGGGAAGAGCTCTCCCATTGAAAGCCTCAGCCATGCAAGCCTTCCTTTAAGTGAGAACAACCCATGATATACATCGACCACTGAGTTCTAGGCAACCATTTAGACAAATGAGATCTCTGCATTGAAAGATTTTCTCCATATGTTAACTACAAAAGCAAATCACAGAAAAATCCATGGTATAAACCGTTTACATTTTAAAAATACCTAAATATAGGGGCGCCTGGGTGGCTCAGTCGTTAAGCGTCTGCCTTCGGCTCAGGTCATGATCCCGGGGTCCTGGGATCGAGCCCCGTGTCGGGCTCTCCGCTCAGCGGGAAGCCTGCTTCTCCCTCTCCCACTCCCCCTGCTTGTGTTCCCTCTCTCGCTGTGTCTCTCTCTGTCAAATAAATAAATAAAATCTTTAAAAAAAAATACCTAAATATATTTTATGAATACATAATGCAGAGGGAACTATCTAGATGATTCATACAGACATACTAAAATGTCAACCAGTAACTGACAGGAAGGGAAAAAGGGTTAGCTGGAAGGGGGCAGAGGGAAAGGGATCTTCCAAATGCTTCCATATTGTTAGAATGTTAAAACTGTGAATTAAAACTAAGCCCCAAAAGACATATATCAATGCCCTTTGCACCTTAGTATCCAAACTGTAACTTACTCTTTTTTTATTGCTGAATATATTCATTATTTTATTTTTTATATAAATATATATTTTTATTATGTTAAATTAATCACCATACATCATTAGTTTTTTTTATGTTATATCACCATACATTACATCATTAGTTTTTGAGGTAGTGTTCCATGATTTGCATATAACACCCAGGGCTCCATTCAGTACGTGCCCTCTTTAATACCCATCACCAGGCTAACCTATGCCCCACCCCCTTCCCTCTAGAACCCTCAGTTTGTTTCTCAGAGTCCATAGTCTCTCGTGGTTCGTCTCCCCCTCTGATTTCCCCCCGTTCATTTTTCCCTTCCTGCTATCTTTTTTTTTTTTTTAACATATAATGTATTATTTGTTTCAGAGGTACAGGTCAGTGATTCAATAGTCTTACACAATTCACAGCGCTCACCATAGCACATACCCTTCCCAATGTCTATCACCCAGCCACCACATCCCTCCCACCCCTACCACTCCAGCAACCCCCAGTTTGTTTCCTGAGATTAAGAATTCCTCATATCAGTGAGGTCATATGATACATGTCTTTCTCTGATTGACTTATTTCGCTCAGCATAATACCCTCCAGTTCCAACCACGTCATTGCAAATGGCAAGATTTCATTCCTTTTGATGGCTGCATAACATACCGTTGTATATATATATCACATCTTCTTTATCCATTCATCTGTCAATGGACATCTTGGCTCTTTCCACAGTTTGGCTATTGTGGACATTGCTGCTATAAACATAGGGGTGCACGTACCCCTTCGGATCCCTACATTTGTATCTTTCGGGTAAATACCCAGTAGTGCAATTGCTGGGTCGTAGGGTAGCTCTATTTTCAACTTTTTGAGGAACCTCCATATTGTTTTCCAGAGTGGCTGCACCAGCTTGCATTCCCACCAACAGTGTAGGAGGGTTCCCCTTTCTCCGCATCCCCGCCAACATCTGTCATTTCCTGACTTGTTAATTTTAGCCATTCTGACTGGTGTGAGGTGGTACCTCACTGAGGTTTTGATTTGGATTTCCTGATGTAACTTACTCTTAACCATCATAAAATATCTTGGTTTTCTCCAGGTCCTTCAAGTCAATACTCAGAGGCAACAATCTATCAACAGAAAGCTACCATGATATTTACCATATGTTATTATCACTATGTGTCTATTTCTTGCAGCTGGAATTAAGATGCATTCTGTCCTCAAATCTTCACCTGAGAAAATCACTTCTGCCTCTTCACATCAGGACACAAATAAATTTGTAAACACATTCCACTCAAACATATTCTCAAGGTTCTAGTGCACAGTTCTATTTTTTTTTTAAGATTTTATTTATTTATTTGACAGAGAGCACAAGATTTATTTATTTATTTGACAGAGAGAGCTGCAGAGGATGAGGGAGAAGCAGACTCCCCACTGAGCAGGGAGCCTGATGTGGGGCTCAATCTCAAGACCCTGGAATCATGACTTGAGCCGAAGGCAGATACTTAACTGACTGAGCCACCCAGGTGCCCCCATAGTACTACTATTTAATTAAACATTCAAAAACTGCTTAATCTGAACTCCTAGACAGTAATATCAAGTTTAGAAAAACAGGCACAAAAAAAGATAGAAAAATGCCAGACCACCCCAGAAAGCAAACAAGCACTTTGATTCTTCAAATCACATTAGGGACAGATATAAGTGACAAAAAGTGGACTCTTCCTTCTCCCCTCCTGTGGCTTCACAGATACCAAGAGATGCCTAGCATGATACAAAGTTGCCGCATTTCTTTTGCTTTTTCCCACTTAAAAAGATGTAGGCTCAACCTAAGGAAGTATGGCAATATTTTCTCTCCGACAATAGAAAATGAAATAGATGTCCCTTGAGGCTACGAAATAAAGGCATCTCCTTAGTTTTCTGACAAAAAGAGGAAACAGATTCACTGAAGAAAAAGGAGAGCAAAGGGCGAATCCTATCCTTCCCTTCCCAGTCCAGCCGCAGGGCTGCGGGCAGGAGAGATGAAAGCATTGCGTGTACCATCCCTGGTACAGCCGGCGAAGCCTAAATCACAATCACAGACCTCACTTCCTGTGGATTCACTCTGAAACTGACCCAGTGCTCTTCCCTTCTGACCAATCACTTCCCACTTCCCGGTGGAAACAAAAGTCAGGAGAAGGTGTGAATTTCCAGATCCCAGCACAGAGCAGGCCACTCAATAGCCTTTTGCTGCCAAGTGAGTGATGAATCTGCTGAAAACTGACAAAGCAACAGCTCTGTACAAGCACTTCCTTTTCAACTAGCTTCCAGTGAACACCACCGATTAAGTCTGGTAGTAAATGGGGATGAATCTATTTTTAGAATACTGAAGGCAAAGAACATCAGAAAAAAGAATTTTTTTAAAGTAGGTAAGAAGAAAAGGAAAATTCACACTCCTCACTACAACTTCTAAACGGAGAAAGGAGCTCATGTGACCAAACCCAGAATGTGAAAATATGATGTAATGCATAAAGGTGTAATAACCTTTTTTAGAAAGTAGAACACTATGATTAAGAACAAGACAGAAAGAGTATGTATACATAAGGATTAGTGCAAAGCACAAAGGAGAAATATTTTAAAAATGGAATACAACTTTGGGGGTAATTTTACAGCCTGATGTTAAAAGTTGCTTTGTTAATAATATATTTGCTATTGGATCTACTGAGAATGCTAAAGAGAAACCTGATAAACTTCACAAAAAATATACAAAATCTACATGAAAGAAATTATAAAACTTTACTGAGGGTCAAAAAGAAAGACCTCATTTCAAATGAAGAGACATCACTATTTCTGTATGGAAAGACATTTCTAATATGCTAAAATTGTGAGGATTGAAATTTTATCTTTGTACTTCATTCTCTAAGTTTTTCCACATTGAGTACCCTATTTCCCTATTTACAAATTATTTAGTTTTAAATGGGAAGTTTAAAAATCTGGACGATGCTTTTAAGTCGGCCTTTTCATTTTGTATTTGAAGAGGTGGAGAGGGAAAGAAGGTGCGGGAGGGACTGAGGAGGGACATCTCAAACCACGGTGCCCACTGGTGTCACCCAGAGGGCAGCCAGGTAGGCCACGCCCCTGGAACCAGTGTGCGGATTTCCCACTGGTGGGGTGGCCATCTGCAGGGTCAGAATCACGTGGAATGGCTGTGTCTGTAGGTCACCCTAACAGGCCTGGAAAATGCCAGCCTTCTGCGCACAGCCCTTGTCAGGGATGGCACAGTCCAGGAGAACATGAGGAAAGGGGCATGTGGGAGAAGCCAGATGAGGGGCGAGTGTGGAGGGGGTGTTGGGGGTTGGTGAGAGTAGGGAGAAGGGGAGGGAGGGAGGGAAGAGATGGAAGTAGTATGGACTAGGTGGGGGAGTGGGGAGGAGAGCAGGAGAGGAGATAAGGGGACAGGTAGAGAGTAAGGTGTTCCTTAGAGGAAGGGGTGAGATTGAGGGGGAGAGGAAGAGAGGAAGAGGGAAGTGAGTGGACAGTGGGGGAGTACCAGGGACTAGGTGAGGTGGGTATGTGAGAAGGGGGAGGTAGGAATGTGGAAGGGGGAAGGGTAAGAGTGGGTGTGGCAGGCAGGTGGGGTGGGGGAGGAAGTGTTTGGAGCTTGAGGGGGGGCAGGTGCCTCAGAGGCCTCAAGAAGGTCTCAGGTGCTCAGTGGTGGGGGACCAGGCAGGTGAGCCGGCAGGTGCAGGTACAAGACCCGCTACTCTGGCTCAGAAGGCCTGTGGGCCTTGTAAACTCAGCACCCCAGCCTGGACAGAACACCTGCTAGAACAGAGGGACAGGCCTTCCAACCACCCAAGCTGGGGCATCGGGGCTGTGGGGGCTTCAGTGCAGACAAGCTACCCAGCAGCCACCTGGGCCCACCATGCTCATCAACCAGGTCAGAGTCATAAGGAAGAGGGGGGACCCCTACTGCAGGGCCAAATAAGGGGACCAGAAGCCAGCTGACTACCCACCAACAAGACAAGGGCAATGCCCAGAGATCCTCTAGAGTACTTCCTGCCCTTCCATCTTGTAGGCACCCAACAGGGCTGCTTCAAAGTGCAAATTCTTTCAGGACAAGTGTCACTAAAAGTCTATACTGAAGCTAAGAGATGGGGTAGGTGCAGCCTCGGGGTTCCTTCAGGTCCTTCTATACCACCATGGAGTACCAGACTAAGAGCTGGGGCAGGTCATATAACTGCCCTCTGCCTCAGTTTCCCCATACATAAAATGGGGAGATTATCCTCCCCCGTGCCTCACTGCAAGACAGTAGCATTATCTAAGTAGGTCACTCCTCACACTGCATTTCTGCACCTGCATCAGTGGCAGAAGCGGGAGGGGGGGGCTTTCATTGCTTTGAGGGCCTAGGACAGAAATTTTGTCCTTTAAATAACTAAGAGGAACTGGGAGTTAAGGAGAGCAAGGAATCAGAATAAAATTCTACAAAAATAAATTAAAAAAAAAACTAAGAGGAAGAACAGAACTAAGATCCTGATTTGCCTACATGCAAGTTTCAGAGAGAACCACCATTTATGGCCCCTTATCACTCACTAGTAACCATTTCCACAAGGACTGCCATTGGCCCCTGACAGTGTCAGATTAATGTGATTCTTTCACTTGATTCCAACAGAGCCATCCTACCCCTTTAATCTTCTGTTGCCGGTGTAACAGACCAGTCTGCTCACATCTTTAAAAATAAATAAATAGGGGGGCGCCTGGGTGGCTCAGTCATTAAGCGTCTGCCTTCAGCTCAGGTCATGATCCCAGGGTCCTGGGATCGGGCCCCCCATCGGGCTCCCTGCTTGGCAGGAAGTCTGTTTCTCCCTCTCCCACTCCCCCTGCTTGTATTCCCTCTCTCGCTGTGTCTCTTTCTGTCAAATAAATAAAATCTTAAAAATAAATAAATAAATAAATAAATAAATAAATAAATAAATAAACAAACAAACAAATAAATAAATAGGGATGCCTGGGTGGCTCAGCCGGTTAAGCGTCCAACTCCTGGCTCTGGCTCAGGTCATGATCTCAGGGATCGAGCCCCGTGTCAGGCTCCCCACTCAGTGGGGAGTCTACTTGGGATCCTCTCTCTCCCTCTGCCCCTCGTGTGGGGCAGACTCTCTCTCTCTAAATGAAATAAAATCTTTAAAAACAGATAAATAAATGAAACTCAGATCACTTACATTACATATGTCAACTGAATTCTAACTTAGAAACAGCTTGTTTTCAGAAAGAGTATAAAAATGTTCAGATACTAAGTATAAAATTCCAAGGCCTCAACACCCTAACAAAATTGTTTTCATTTTCCTAGATGCTCAGACTCTTTCTGAGAAAGACTAGGGTAAGGGGAATTCAAGTGTTTGTTGCTGCTGCTTTAGGGCACTTATTTATTTTGGTTAGAAAAATAGAAAGCTTAACCAAAAACTCAAAGAAACTCATGGATTAACCTGAAATTCATTCCTTGCCCTTCTGAATGAAAGGGAGAGAAAGAACACCCTGGCCACCCCTGGGGAGCACCTGCTTGCCCGCTGTCACTGCCCTTCCTACGTGAGGACAGCCCCCCACCCCCCCACATCACTTTCTCACACCTATCCCTGGAAACATCTTTTCTCCCAGGTGGCTCACAAGTGAAGCTATCATCTCTTTAAAGAAATTCTGTCAATTCCTCATAGTGTTTTCTAAAAAGTATTAGTACCTGCAAGGTATAAGAGAACACAGTATCTCCTTGTTGCAAGTGCATAAAAATGAAACAGCAGGGTTAGATAGATGACTGTCCCCAAGCCACAGAATGAGTCGAATGAGGGCAAGTGAAACTGCCCTTCTCCAAAAACGGCCAACCCGGAATCATTCTTCTCACACGTAGCCTGCAGGAGCTCCTAAGACCCAAACATTTGTAGAACATAAAGCAAGGAAAAAAGGGGGGGGTGGGGAGTAGGCATTAACGTGGATTCAACGCATATGGAGAATCTGGCAACCGGGCCTGCCTGTTAAACATCTACTCAGGAAAGCTCTTCGACATCACAACAACCAGGCTCTTGATATCCCGGCCTACACAGCGCTACCACACACCAGGCCTAAAACCTGCCCAAGCATCTACACGAGGTAGCGGGATACCCGCGGGAGAGTGCAATATCCAGGCTAGATGGGCTGACCCCAAATGCAAAGCTGATTCTATCTGGCCCTGCCCTAATGCTTGCATATTTTGAAATATGTTCATTGCAATCTCTAACTTCTCATGCTGCATGAATTTTGATCAAATGTTTGTCTACTCAGCTCACTGAATGAAGTTTATGTGGAGGCAGACTTCAAATGCTGCCGTTAAGGACCAGAAGGACCTGCTCCTTGCACTGTCACCTCCATGTACATGGTCATGCTGGCACTTAGTACACCTTCAACCCTACTGTCCAAATCCTATTCATCCTCTGAAGTACCAACCCCTGGGCCTTGAGGGCATGCCCATTCCTTCCCAGTCCCTAGTCTCATTTCTCTCGTCAAACACCTTGGCCAGTGTCTTAAGAACTATGTGTGTGTGTGTGTGTGTGGCGGGGGGGGGGGGGGGGGGGGGGCAGGAAAGCTGTTGAAAATAAAGACTCCCAGGTCCTAAAATCTGTTTCTACCCTCAGAACACCTCTAACACCGAATGTGTGGCTTTTTCCCACACTAACAACCAATTCTCCAACTCTCTGGACACTCACTATGTGGGTGTCCAACAATTCAATTCAATTCTCACACCTCACACTAACAACCTAGAGTTAGGACAGACCCATGTTAAGGGCTCAGTCCCACAAGGCTGCCCCCACTTCAGACACCAATCACGAGTCCCTATACTTCTGATGAAGTGGCTATAAATTGGGGGTTTTCATGATCCCCCCCATCCTTGGGGTTGGTAACTTGCTAGAATGGCGCCAAGAACTCGGGCAAACAGTTTACTTACACGTACTGGTTCATTATAAAGGATACAACTCAGAAACAGACAAGTGGAAGAGATGCACAGGGCAAGGTATGGGGAGGGGACTGGACCGTCCATGCCCTCTCTGGCGTACTACCCTCCCAGTCCCCCGTTGCATTCCACAACTGGGGAGCTCTACAAATCCCACTGTCCAAGTTTCTGTAGAGCTCAATCTCCAGCACCCCATTCCCTTCCTGGAGGTTGGTGGGTGGGATCCTTCTTGTGACCGGCCCCATCCTGGCTACCCAGGAGCCCACCCTAAATCACTTCATTGGCATCAACTCAGGTGTGATCAAAGAGGGGTTCTCATGAGCAAAAAAAGACACTCCTATCACTCAGGAAATCCCAGGAGTTTTAGCAGCTTTTTGCCCACAGGGGACAAAGACCAAATATATTTTTCTCCACACCACACCAGGCATGAGAAAATAATTGCCATTCACTTCACAGAGAACAGTTAACACATATATAAAGGGTTCTTAAAAGTCCCTGGAAAAGAGGGGAGCCTGGCTGGCTCAGTGGGAGGAGGATGTGACTCTTGATCTCGGGGTCGTGAGTTCAAGCCCCATGTTGGGTGTGGAGCCTACTTAAAAAAAAAAAAAAATGAATGGGGAAAAAAAGAACCAACAACTCAATAGAAAAATGAGCAAACCCATAAACGGTTCTCAGAGGAAGATACATTAATAGCCCTTAAACATTTCAAAAGATGCTTCATGACACTCACAGTAAGAGAAACACAAATTAAAACAAGGAGATGCCATTTTTCAGACTGGTGAAAATGCAAACGTTTGCCGACAACCCCTGCTGGGGAGGCCGAGAGAACCAGCGGCCCCGGTGGGAGCGTGTGCACGGGTTTCTTCGCTGCAGCAGCCTTTGTGACAGCAACATCTCTGAAATCACTGAAACGCCTTCCGCAGGAGACAGGTGCGTGCACACGGGAGTGTAACACAGCTGTACAACAGCGAGGGCGCGTCTGCATGCGTCCGGCAGAGCGCTCGCTCTCCGCGAAAGGGAGGCAAAGAGTCTGCACAGGATGCTACCTGCTGGGTCAACACCCATAGTAAGGGCAGCATCCACACAGACTAATGTTAGTATCTGCAGAAAGATGGATAAAACACACTGAAAGGGTGCAGAAGGCTCGAGATTTCCCCAAGCAGCTAATTTTTAGGTACTTTGACTTTTGAACCACGTATATGGTTTAAATACTTTATCAGAAAGAAGAAAACTGAATACAAACCAAGAAATGAACTTTGACTTGTATCGGGTATTAAACAAAATTATCACAAGTAGCTTTTGAACATAATACTCTAACTGAACATCCTCAGTGGGACATATTGTGAGGACAAAAAGAACTACAGAGAAATCCTGAATTTGGTTAAGTTTGTTGTCAGTACGGTATTGACGTAGTAATTCTGAAACCGTTCTGTCTGTATGGTGTAGAGTCAATGACTTTTTACTGATGTCAGAAATGAGATTTTCACAGTGGGGAAAAAGGACACAGCAATATGGAATACGGGAAGGTAAGGAAGAAACCTGTTAAGATTTAAATTGGGCATATTGGCGTAAACTCATGATTGGAAAAAGTGTGTACGTTTCCTGGCTCTGTCCCCTGAAAGAGATGGGAGCAAGGACACATCGATGGCAATGCACACAACCAGGGCCCAGGTCCTGATTCCTTAACAATGTTCCCCAGTGAAAACAAGCAGGACTCCTTCAAGAAATAGCTAATTCCAAGACTGGGGCAGAGAAAGAACAAGATAAGCCTGGAACATCTGGAGATCAAGGAAGTGCTCAAAGACTCAAAGAATCTATGAGTCCACAAAGATTTTTTTGAAAGGGGGCAGGGGTGAACTAATTGGTGACCCCCTCCCCCAAAATATGTCCATATCCTAATCCCTAGAACCTTGAATGTGATCTTACTTGGTATGATATAAGTAAGGATCTTGAGACCAAAGATCACTCTAGATTATCCAGTTGGGCCCTAAATCCAGTGCCAAGTGTCCTCATACGGGGCACAGAAGAGATGTGACAGACAGGAGGCAATGTGATCACCCACAGAGGCAGATGGCGGGATGCATCCACAGACCAAAACATCTGGAGCCTTGAAGGAGCCTTCAGAGGGAGAGCGGCCTTGCAAGCACGTTGATTTCAGACTGCTGGCCTCCAAACTGTGAGATAATAAACTTCTCCTATATGAAAGCCACCTAGTTTGTCGCAATTTCTTAGAGCAGGCACAGGAAACTACCATAGAGAGTAAGCAATGAACGAGGGAGGCAAGTTCTTTCCAGAACAACACAAGTTTATAAACACAGAAGGGCTTACAGAATCAGAAAATCACCATTTTGGATTTCCCAAAGTAAAAACTGATCCAGGCAAGGAGCACCAATGGCCACTAAATGCATGGGCCAGACAAGAAGATACTCAGGGTTTCCAAGAATCACCCCAGGGACTGCGTACAGGAAAAAGGCACCTTTAAAATGAAGTGCGGTGACGGCCAGCCCTTCCAGGCATCCAACATATGATGAAGGGTGCAACCACCCTGACGGAATGCAAATCAACAAGCACTATTATAAAAAATGTCCAGCCAAATTTAATTGTAAGGAAACAATCAGATAAATCCAGAATTCAAGACGTTTAACAGGACAACTGGCCTGCGCTTTTTTAAAAGGTAAGTGTTATGAAAAATCAAAAAAAGTTAGAGATCTAACAGCCAAATAAATGCAGCATATAAACCTTGACTAATCCTAGAGTTAAAACAAAACAAAATAAAACAAAAACCCAGAAAAGGGTATCAAAGACGTGGATGGTACAGCTAGGGGAATTCAAACATGGACTGTATGTTAGACAATGTTATTTATGTTAATTTTTAGGGTATGAGATTATATAGAAGATGCTTTTAGTCTTAGGAGATCTACGTTAAAGTATTTAAAGGTAAAGTAATATTATGTCTGCAACTTTCAAATATTTCAACCAAAAAAATGTATACATTAAAACAGAGAGAAAGAACAAATGTGGGGGAAAAAAAGTAAATATGGGCAGAGGAGGATCTGGGTGTTTGTTGATTATTCTTTCAATAGAAAGAATAGAAAATAGGTGTGGAAATTCTTAAAATGATGAGCGCCCAACACAATTTCAAGGTGCCCCTCCCCAACCCCCAAGGAGGGATGGAAGGAAGATTCCCAGGCCCCTGCCTGGTGGGTATCAGGAGGATCCTGAGAACCTGCATTTAACAAGCGCGAGCTGATCGTCACGCTCAGGTGAATCGGAACCAGCACCTGGACTGTTTGCTTGTTTTTCCCCTACCTGTTCTCCCTGGAGTCTGCTGGCATCACGATGCTAACTCCCTGTGTCTCCCTGGCAGCAGGCCAGTGGATGTTTACTGAGGAATTCACGAGGACAGTCCCTTAGCCACGTGGGGCTGGTCAGCTTAAGGGCAAAAGTATTCTAAGGGAAGCCCAACTCAGACAAGGCTGACGTCTGTTCCCATAAATGCAAGCAACATGTTTCTGTATGGTTTTCAGGATTTCATTCAGTAGCTTTCCTCCTCAGTGGAATAAGAGCAATAGGATAGAAAGGTACCACAAATGCAGTGTCATTACCGCAAGATCCACAATACACCAAAAATTAAGTGAATATTACTGGACATCACAACTCTAGATTTCAAGAGCTGAAGGTAAAAATAATGGCTCCTAAACTCACAACATCAGCAGGTAGACTTCTTTTTCATTCTTGCTTAAGGTCTGAGCCTAGGTAGATGGGTAAAGGGTAACAGAACGAGGCTAGCAGAGGCAGGCAGTGGGGAAGGCCGGGCCACACCCCGGGGGGGTCAGGAATGGTCATGCCTGGTGCATCTGGAAATGGGGTGACAAAGCCACTGAGACAGAGGGTCTGACTTTCAAATTTGTCTAAACAACAGGACGAGTGGCAGCTCCACTCCCCAGCCTGGCAAAAGATGGGCGGGCAGCCCCATCTCTGGGGAGGGGGTCTCGGACTGGGGAGCCAGGTCCACCTGGGATGTTGATTAAAGTACTGCTCAGACGGGAAGCCCTGTACCCACTGGGCCCCCAGACACAGGCAGCTGAGGCTCCCCATCCGGCAGAAGCCTGGAAGAGCCTTGTCACCAGAGCTCAGAGACCAGAGGACAGACCTATGGTACTCCTCCCAAACAGGAGCAGAAAACCTAGGGCCACCAGAATGCCAAGGAAAGCCTCGCACAAGAAAAGTGGGAAGGGACCTGGAGGGAAGAGACTCTTTAGTGAGAAAGAGCAAACAAAATTTCCAAGAAGAGAATACAACCATGAAATGAAGACCACATTTTAGTTTTTTTTTTTTAATCCAGAGAAAAAAAGAACTCCTATAAATGGAAAAACAATAGCAAAACTAAAAATTTTTAAAAATCACTAGAAGCGTTAAAATACAAAGCGGAAGTTTCCAAAAAGTAGAGCAAAACTTTTAAAATGGGGGGAAAACAGGAAATAAAAGGACTAGAGTAGGCAATACTACATCAGCATAATAATATTCCAGAGAGAAAAAACACAGAACAAAGGAAAGGAAACAACCAAAGAATAATTTAAGAAAATCCCCAGAACTGAAATGGAAGAGTTTCTGGATTACCAGGGGGCTCTGCAGTACCCAGCACACACGGCACAGAGGCATGCAAGGCGGGCCTCATGCACCTCAGACCACAGGGGACAGGTGGGTCAGGGCAGGCTCTGCTGAGCTGCAGCAACGAGCAGACCCAGACCCTAGGACGCTTAAAAACAAAGATGCATTCTTCAAGTTTATGTCACTCTAAGGGAGTTGGGGGGCTGTGCACTGAGCACCATCACCTTGAATGATGCCGGTTATCAAGCCAGAGGGGAGGAAACGTTCATGACTACTCACTGGGCCCCAAAGTGAAGCAGGGTCCCCGCCTCCACTCCTGGGCACGGTGACTGCAGGAGGCTGCCCGGGTCTGGGAGTAAGGAAAAGGCCAGGGGACAGAAAGCTGGAAAGAGGTGGTCAACGATGACTATCATGGGCCAAAAGAAGATCCTGCAATCTTCCAGAAGGAAAACACAAGTCCCATGGAAAGGGACGGAACAACTTGTTGAAACAACTTGTCAACACTAGAAACCAGAAAGTAAAGGAACAATTCCTGAAAAGTTCTGAAGGAATCTTTTTCTAGAATTCAACATTATCAATCTATCAAGTAAAGGTGAAGAAAGACACTTAGATGGTCTCAAGATTCTCCTTCAATGCACGTCCAAGTGAAAGAAGTGTGAAATAAGCATGGGGAAGTCAGGGGACAGTGCGTCTGTGATGGGCAGGGCAGGTCTGAAGGCTCTGGGGGCCCTTCTTCAGGAAGGCAACCCGTCAAAAGGTCCTGCTGCTCCTGAACATCTTGGGGAAAGACGCAAACAACTGACAAAGCATTTGGAGCTGAATCAGAAATAGTACATAGAAAATTTTAAAAAAAAGAAAGAAAGAAAAGAAAAGTCAATGATTAGCTCCAGGGAAAACAAAAAGTCACGCACAGCATTCCTCACTAGCAATCAGAACAGCATTTAGTCAAACACACGTATTCTAAATGTTTATCTCAAAATTACACCACATCTACACTGGCGATGGTGAACATGGTGGGGCGGGGGGGGGGGGCGGGTAGGGCAGGTTAAGAGAATAAACAATCATCTTCCAAAGAATAAAGTCACTAGGTAATACCTACAAATGACAAATCAGCAAGCATATCATTCTATGGCACAAAGACAAATATCAAAATCAGCGAACAGAAGTTAAGGGCTTGCCTCTGGGTGGGGGAAAATAGAGGAAGGGACTCTGTTTTGCCTAACAAACCCTGCAGAGGCTATTGACTTTTCAAACTATTTGCATGTTAAAAAAACACGAAAGGTAATTCCAGCTGAGCCTCTGCCTGGGGAGCCTCTGCCTAGTAAGTAGGCATGATTTTCAATCAGACCTCTGAGCTCTTCCAAAGAGCTAATAGCACTGATCCAAGTGCTACCAGGGCTGAAACACTTAAGAGACAATCCCTGTCCTCAAGGATCGGGAATTTTATTGAGAAGAAAACACAGGCGTGTGCAGTGCAAGGTGGCACGGTCTCACTCCCCTAAGCATGGTCCAGAATGTTCACTGAGAGGAGGAAGGGAGACTCTGGCCCAAGTAGGCAAAAAAAGAAAAAAAAAAAAAAACTGTTGAGAAAGATCCAAGTGGAAGGAGAAAGACTAGCAGAACTTGAGAGAGAAACAGGCAGTGCACTTCCAGAACTGGGACTGAGGGTGTGTGTTAAGTGGGAGTGTGGACAGTTTTTTCAAAGAGATTTCACTCCTAACAGGAAGGGCAAGATTGTCAATGGGCTCCCTGTTGACTTATATTTTCAGTGTCCTTGGACACTACCAATCAGGAGCCCGGTAACGTTCCCCCTGCACCCCACCCCCACCCCTCCGCACTGTCTCAGGCATACCATCCCTGCTCATTAGCAACACTGATCCACCCTATTCTTGAGCCCCTCAAAACTAAAATCACAGATTTTATAAGCTGACCCAAGGCCTCTCCCAAGCTGGCCCACTCTGGCCCCTGTCTGCTGACCAGCCTCATCACTGTACCTTGTTTTCACGCTCCAAGAACACTACCCTTCTTTAAAGATTTTATTTTTATTATTTATTTGATAGAGAGACACAGCGAGAGAGGGGACACAAGCAGGGGGAGTGGGAGAGGGAGAAGCAGGCTCCCTGCAGAGCGGGGAGCCCGACGCGGGACTCGATCCCAGGACCCCGGGATCATGACCTGAGCCGAAGGCAGTCGCTTAACCGACTGAGCCACCCAGGCGCCCAGAACACTACCCTTCTTTGCATTCCTGTAGCACTCCCTGTTCTTGGCTGCCACAGGACCTCTGCACATGCTGTTCCTTCTGGAACACATTCCCTCCTAGGCCTCCTGATTCTATACATCCTTCAATTCTTAGCTCGAGCCTCAACTCCTCATGGAAACAAATGTCCCTGATTCCTCTATTTTTTTTTACTTGACAGAGAGAGAGAGAGACAGTGAGAGAGGGAACACAGGCGGGGGGAGTGGGAGAGGGTGAAGCAGGCTTCCCGAGGAGCAGGGAGCCTGATGCGGGGCTCAATCCCAGGACCCTGGGATCATGACCTGAGCCGAAGGCAGACGCTTAATGACTGAGCCACCCAGGCGCCCCTCCCTGATTCCTCTAATTCAGGAGTCCCTGTCATAAGTTCTCATGCATTCCTCTCCTTCATACCAGTTTGTAAATTAACCCTCATTGGGATGATTATCTAATTCTTGGCCACTTTACCTTCTAGACCAGTGGTCCCCAGGCCACAGCAACAGCTTCCCAGGGGAAGCTATGAGAAATGCACATCCCAGACCTACTCAATCAACAACTTGAGGTGGGAGGCAAAAATCTGTGTTTTGAAAACCCTCGAGGCGATTCTGATGCACACTCCAGTTTGAGAACTACTGCTCTAAGTGCCAAGATGGCACTTCCCAGTGTCCCCTGGCACCCACGGTCACAGACAATGGTAAGGACTTGGCAAGATTTCCCAGTGCAATGGATGGTGAACAACTTTCCATGGCTCCCTAGATCCCCTTTTATTAATTCTAAACACCTCTGTCCAACTTTAGAAGTCCTATAATCAACACTGAGCCTGATGCAGACCTGGGTTCTACCCCCACATCCCTGGCCTTTTTGGGTTCAAAACTTGGCTCTCTATCGTTTGTCATCTGTGTAATCATCCATAAATGTTACTAATTTCTCTTGGTCTTAATTTCCTCACCTCTAAAATGGGAATAACCATAGTATTTCCTAAGATTGTTGAGATAATTAAATAAGCCAATGAGACTCATGCCTGCACATACACGTAAACACTCAGCAAATTTAGGTATTATTATTTCATAACAATAATTATGCAATTTTAAGTGATCCTTCCCCTGGTCAGCTTTCTTACTCAAGATTGACCACAAACACTTAAGGGTAGCTTTCTCCCTTTCAAACTACTCACATCTAATTCCCATCCCCGGCTTCAAACTGTCTAGGATCTAAGAGCCCTGCTGGAGCTTTCTCTGCTCCACCTCCTGGAAGAGCAGGGCTATGCTGGACAGCCTGGGTCTGAATAACACACGTCCTCCTAGAGCTCAATTGAAGTCACTTTCTCAAGTCCCCTGTCACCTCTGGAATCAGATCTTGGTAACTAAACCGGTTAGCAGGTTGTTTGATTTAAGAGTGTTATCTGTCTGGTGGCTAGGATTCAAACGGAGCTCACACTGGGAGCTATTTCTAGTCCAACTGTGGTAGTTGGTAAACTATTAATAGCAACAATTAAAATATACTCCCATCCAGTAGATCTTTAAAAAAAAAAAAAAAAGCAAGCAAGCAAAGGACAGTTTCCGCCTCTAAGAAGACAAGGGTCTACCACCTGCCTGCGAACTGCCCCTCCTGCCCTGTCTCAGGCAGAGGCTGGGAGTCATGACTGAGACGAGAACCGTACACACCGTATACAGCAAAGCGCCGCCCTGGGTCTCCCTGCGCTGCGCCTCCCCACGGGGCCGACCCGCCGCGCCCCGGGGACCCCGCGCACCCGGACATCTGGGCGCGGCCACCGGCCGGCGGGGGCCAGCAACACTTGGCTCCCCAGTAGTTAAATGCTGAGTAATTTTCCTGCGGAGCAAACAGTCGAAGCGAGGGCTCTGCCAACGGCAACAGTATTTTTATCCTACTTAACCAACACGGCGGCACGGCCGCGGCTGTTCCCAGGGTGTCCTCGCGCGGCACGCTCGGGAATCGCCGGCTGGACCCTCACCGGCTGCCGGGGCGACGTGGACAGCAATCCCACGCGTCGGGGGGGGTGCGGAGGCAGCGGGCTGAGGCCGCGCGCGCGAGGTCGGCGGAGGCCGGAGGCGTCTCGCCGCGCAGGGGCCCGGCTGTCCCAGAGCCCCGGGGCAAGGACCCCTCCGCCCGGCCGCCCGGTCTCCGCGCCGGGGCCTAAGCGCTGGAGGGTCTGCGCCCAAGTTGGCCAGCTGCTTTGCCACAAGAGCGGAAAGGGGGAGACCGGTCCGCAACCCCCGAAAAGGGGTGAAAGCAGGGAGCGCAGGTCCCGCCCGGTGCGCGACGGGAGACCGGACAACAGGGCCGCTCCGGGGCCGCACGCAGCCCGCCGGCACCCGGCCCCGCCACCGCGGCGCCCGGGAATGAATGGGGCTCCCTGCCGGCCCCGGCGCGAACTCACAGGCTACGTAGGCGAGCAGCGCGATGCCCAGCAGCAGCTTCATCCTCCTACGGTTGACGGCAGACACGAGGCGCAGGAGCGCCTTGCTCACCATCCCCAGGAGCCGCGCGGGTCCAGGGCCCTACCGCGCGGGGGCCGCCTGCTGCACAATGCGCGGCGGCTGGGACGGCGGCGGCAGCGGCGGCAGCGGCGGCAGCGGCGGCGGCAGCGGCGGCGGCCCCGGAGAGCCCCGCCCCCTGCCCCCGGCCCGCGTGGTCCCGCCCCCGCGCGCCGGGTTTCCTGCTGGTGGCACCACCGCGCACGCGCGACTCCGCCTCCGCCCCGCCTCCTCCCTCGCCCTCCCAACGCCCCGCCCCTCCGCCCCTCTCCCCGCAGGCGCAATTGCGGCTGCTAACTCAGTTTTCGAAGAATGTGGCTGCGAGCCGGGGGCGGGGCTGGGCGGAGCGGGCGCGGCGCATGCGCGAGCCGGCATATTTTCCCCAGAGGTGCAGCTGGGATTCTGTACCTAAGAGGTGCGTTCCCTACCCGAGGGTGGGTTCGCGGTCGCTGGGTTTCCGAAGCCGGCCCAGCGGGTGGCAAGCGGTGGGCAGTCATATGTGGCGATGAAAAGAAATATTTATGCTAAATTTAGCCATGTCTTTGAAGTCCTTAGAACGCCTCTTTCAGAAAGTTGACTAGTTCTGTGGGCTGTCTTCAGTAACAATAGCGGCAGCGAAAATTATTAATCCTCTAAACAGTGCTAAAGTCAAACCGATGCGTTGCTTTTTTCACTGCTATGATGGACTGGGATGTCTTTCTTCTAAAAATAGTTTGTTATTATTATGAAAACGTAATGCTGGTGGTATAAGGATAAACCAGGAAAAGGAAGGAATGAAACCGCGCTTTGTCTCTGCCTCTAGAAAAACACTGAACGTGTCAGCACGTGTGTTTCATTCCAAGCTTTTTGTTGAGTGTATATATAGTCAAGTAGTTAGGGAGGTGAACTGCGGTGGTGTACAGATTACGTGTGTGGTGGCTGAATGTATTTATTCCATAAGCATTTATTGAATGCCAGCTACAAACAAGGAAATGTGTCCTAAGGTACACAGATACCAGAAGTTCGTCATTGGAGCTGCAGAAAGCTGGCCCTGACAGAGAAGAAAAGATGGTACGGACAGACCTGTGATGCCAAGTCAGATGAGACCCAGAAAATGTTGGGGAGCTACTAGCTAGAAGTGCTGATACTCAGCCACAGGGAGAAATCAGAGGAGCCAGCAGCGTCCTTGGAATGCCAGGCCGTTTTGCCAAAATCAAATACTTTGTGTTAGCTTTATTAGAAATCTCCAAGAATAATAAACAACTAGCAATAAATCAAAGCAGTCATATGTTACAGCCTTGAAACTACACAGAGCAAATGCTGTGATTGTGTGATTCAAATACAACCTTCCCCTCATCCCTGGGCTCCCCCAGTAACTTGCTGAGAATCACTGAATGGGAGGAAACATGCTGAGCAGTTTTGCCATGGGAAGAGCCATCCTGTCATGCTGCCCACAAATGGAGTGGACTACTTTCAAGAAGCCCAGATCCCAGTCTGAAGTATCAAAGGAAGCTGCTGGGTGACACTTCCTTTACTTCCTTTGGAGGCAGAGAGAGCCCTACTGTGGGAGCCAGAAGCCTAGGTTCCCACAGTGGCAGGGTTTCTAGAGCCCACCTGTGAGCCTGGAACAAACCGCTTTTTGCCTGTGAATCTTAGTTTACCTATCATTAACATTCTGGGTTTGGGTTCCATCTATGACTTTGCACTGAAGCGCCTAGAGCAGGCAGGGCTCTGGGCTCCTCTGATTTTAGAATACTGTGATTTTTAGATTAAAGGTGAGGAGCAGAGATGTGAGAAAAGATTTTGTTGACACTCGCCCTACTGGGAAAATCAGATTGGAGCTGTGAGTAGATTTCAAGCATATTTGGTTAGTAGGCAGGGTTTAGTTGATAGGTATCCACCAATTCAAACAGGGCCGCATTGTGAAATACACGCTATTTCTCTACAAAACTGAATCACATTCCTAGTTGAGCATTTTTTCTGCCACTGTATACCATTGTCACGTTCTCCTGCCCCACCAGAGTAAGTATTTGGAAATGTCATCAGCTGCTGCTGCCATCATTACCACCAAGAAAGCTGTTGGTGGCCCGGGACTCTGATTTCCAGCCCAACCAAAGCCAGAACTGGGGAGTAGGTGATAGTACACATTGTGCCCAGTGGAAGTGCAAAGACACAAGGGAAAGGACGTGCCGAAGAGGCCCTCCAAACTCATCAGGGAAACCGTGGGCTTGGGTCTGTCATTCCCTCTGCCCCTCTTCTCTGTTTCCCCTTGTCTTTTTCCAACCGGCCCACCTCCATTTCCCCCAACAAGTCTAGGCTCAAGTCCCCACCCCCACCTTGCCCTTGCTATCAAGGACTTCATTCTTCCTATGGATATGTTAACAAGAATATTTTTGAGCAGTTACTAGTTCCAAGGGGTAACTAAAAACAAAATCATAATACGGCTCCTGTCCTGGATTGCTAAAAACCTAACAAGGGCAGGAAACAACATTCATTACACCTCTATCACAGGCCAGAGACTGTTACGCCAGGTGCTTTGACATGTGGGCTCTTGTAAGTCCTATAACAGCCCTGTGGTATAGGGGTGCTGTTGCTGTGGCTGAGTTTAATAGAGGAGGGACGGAAGCCCCGAGAGTTTAGGCAGTAGCTGGGAGCCTGGGAATGGGGTTTTAGCCCATGCCTTTCCCCTAGGCCAGGATGTTTTTTGGCGGGAGAGTGAAGACAAGCGCAGAAACAACTGTAATTCCTGGTAGCAAGTGGTGAGTGCTGTGGGACAGGCTCCGTGGATGGTGAAGGAATTTCACCAGACAGACACACTGCCCCTTGGGAGTATGGGGCACCCGGTCCGCGGGTACATGCTCACCCAAGTTGGGTAGCAACAGCTCCAGCGCGAGTGTTTATACCATGGAAATGAGCAGTGGCTATAATTCAGGGCTACTACTTCTTTCTCCTTTTTTTTTTTTTTTCCCTTTTAACCAGCACACCTCTGCGTCCAGGAAGAGCAGGGAGAGGAAGTTTGGCAGAATAGGAGCAGCATGAGCAGAATTTGAAAGCTCAGGTAAGATTTTTACTCATGCACCTTGAGCAGCGGTCTTGCTCAGGAAATAGCAAGGACAGGGGCGCTGGGGAGGGAAAGGATCCCAGAGGACACAGTGGGGATGTTTGGTCGGCTGGAGGGGCAGGGATTGAAAAGAGAAGATACAAATGTTGGAGGGGAAAGATTCTGGAAGGCCTTGAGGGTTAGTACAAATAAGGAGTCCGTCAGGTCCTGGTCAAGGGTCACTTTCTTTGCTGGCTACTTACCGTTCGCCTCAGCCTCCATCTGTACTTGGGGTCTCTGTTCTGTTCTGTGGGGCTGGGAGTGCGCTCACTGCATTGTCCAGCCACTGGCAGGATCTGCCCCTCGGAGGTCCTGGTGGAAGACCGGCAGGAAGACACATCTTCTGCTTCTGGCTCCCAAGGGTGGCCATTGCTAGTGGTTGCTGGAAGTTGCTAGCATTAGCCATTTGCTAGCAAAGGTGGGTGATTCCAGACCCCAGCAGTCCAGAGCATCTTGTCAGAGAATCAAGGCTTCTCTTCCAGGTGATTCCAGGGCTGATCAGCCCCAGCCATTCACTGCTTCTCATCTCTGGGTATCACTCCATTCTTCCTGATGCCTCCAAAATCCCTCTTCTTTGTCTTCTTAAGCCTTCCAACAGCATTGTCACCAATCTCCTGTAATACATTCCTTCTGTTTGAAATACTTAGAATAGTTTTCCGGAGGAGACCTTGGCCGACACATCTTCCGCTAAGGTATTTGAGAAAGCAGAGTGGGTCCAGGTTTACCCTGGAGCTGTGTGTCGTGATGCTCTCCTCCATGCCACGCCAGTTCTGCCCCAGGTCACTGCTGGTTTCCTGCTGGGCACTGATCCTGGTATCTGCCCTGGAGTCCCTTTGTAGAGGACATGACTGCCACGGGTCTTGGGAGAGGGACAGACGGGAGGTAGGTCTTTGTTTCCCGCCCCACCGTCACTCCGGCATGGGTGAGTGCACTAGACCTTCAGTCAGGCTTGGGGATGCAGGAGGGTTTAATATGCCAGCCAATGAACAGTTTGAAATTGCATATCTAACATTCCCATTCTTATGAGTCTTTTTTAAAAAAAATACACTTTATTTTTTTGAGCAGCTTTATACTTCAAAAAAAATAATAATAATAACAGCTATAGACTTGCAGAAAAATTGAGAAAGTAGTACAGAGCTTTCCCAGGCCCCCATTTTCCCCTGTCATTGACGTCTTGCATTCACATAGAATTTATGTCCCTTCACGTCAACTTCATCCTGTCAACATGATCTGTTGACTGTCTGATGGCCTTGCTGGCTTGGCTAAGGTATATTTGTCAGGTTCCTCCGCTGCACAGCTATTGTTTGTCCCCTTCCTATCCTGTCCTCCTTACAGGAAAGCTGCTCTGCATAGCCTACACGTGCGAAGCGGGAAGTTATGCACCCCCTCCTTGAGGGAGTCCTATCTGTATACATTATCTGGGATTCTCCATTAAGGGAGTCTTGCCTCATCAAACCCATTCATAAATACCCAATTATTTAATTATCCAGTCCATCATCCTTACTTTCTGGCACTGCAAGTGCTCCAGGTTCAGCTTGTATATTTCCTGCCCCAGTCCCGGAATGCGTTCCTCCTGATGTCTCCAACTCCAGTCCGTTGCCACGTGGATCCCTCTAGCCTCCTGCCCCCCCCCCAACCCCGCCGCTCCTCCCAGAGAGAACCTGGCTCCTGCCATCCACCGTCCATTTGCTTCATCATCTGATTATATTACTCACGTACAGCAGTGTCACCTAAGAGTTCTTTGACCCTGCACCACCTGGGGATGGCCATCTGCAGTCTTCCGTCCCTTCCCCCCTTCACACACATACACACACACACCTGTCTTCTCCTTTCTCCTCTGCCCTTCCCCCCATGCTCAGACACCCCCTCCAATCCCACCCCAACCCTGGAATTCCTATTTATCTCTATGCAGTGCACTTTGTTTCCCCTTGTTTAGTCCATACCCTGGTGGCCTCCCCTTCCTATCTTTCTAAGCAAATATAGTTCCTCTTCTACGAAATACTCTGGTGTCACCTGTAAAATATCTTCCCAAGCCCGATTAGGCTCAGGGGCTGGTCTTTAGTCTGTAGACATGGGGTGTAACCACCCCCCATCCCCAGGGCAGCAGCATCCATTGTCCACCAGGTCTCCTGGCAGCAAAAGCCAGACCAGGAACGGCCACGGGAGGAGCACAACAGCCCAGGTAGACAGGAGCAGGAACATGCCAGGAGTCATGGTAGAAAGGGCATGGAGATAAATTTGAGGGTTATTTCAGAAGTAGAACAGTGGAAGTTCTAGTTGATTGTAGAGGTCAAAGGGGAGAAAAATTAATCACATAAAACTCTCATGTCGTATGCCGGGGTGACAGGTTTTCGTGAGGTGTTACTCAGTGAAGACTGAAAGTATTTTTCCGGGCAGGTGTTTGCATTTTAATGAGACTCCTGGTCTAGAATTCAGAATTGGCGACGAGGTTTCAAATGCATGCCAACTGCAGTAGCAACGTAGGGGTTGCCTGAAGCAGGAGTTAGGAAGGGCTCCTGCATCCAGATGCAGCAGGGGACAGGCTGTGATGTTCGTGCTGCCTGCGTGGCTGGGCAAGAGTGGGGCAGGGCCTGGGAGACCCAGGGCTCTTTTGGTTGTCCTGGTTCTATCTGCAAGTTTCCTTGTAGTTCAGGGATGTTTTAGTGAATTATAAGTACTAAAAACTACCTTTGGAAGAGATTATTTGGAGCAGAGCCTCCACATCATATCCTACAAGCAGCATCCTTCCTCGTCCAGTGTAAAGGCAGTCCTCTATTCCAGACTCGAATAACCAAGGAGCTGGAAGACAGCATGGTAATAATGAGCTCCTGAAAACTGACCTAGGACTTTGGTCAGAGCACTGTCCTATAAGACAACAGTAAACTAATCAGTTACTCAGTGGATTAGGTATCAGCCACTAAACCATGCTTTTTAGACCTATGATACTTTATATATTAGGGAAGAAAGCTTAAAATGAGAATTTTTAGGCACAAAGAGTGGTCAGGAGAGAAAATTCTCTGTGTGTGTATGTGCACACACACACGCATGTGCATGTGTGTAAGCAAGCACCTGCATGTGATCTTCAGAAGCAGAGAATGCAAAATATGGCATTCTCATAAGAAGCAGGAAAAAAGCCTTTCTTTCTCAATACACCTTACTTCTATCTGGCAGGAAGTTGTCATAGTAAATATATAAATCTATGTTGTCTGTGATATTGTGAGATTGATCAGTGCACCACCTGCACAACTGTATGTGGTATACATGGCCAGGAGTGGGGTGAGATGTAGTGACACAGCAAGAAGGTAGGGGAGAAGACAGTAAGAAAATGGTTTCCCGGGGCGCCTGAGTGGCTCAGTTGGTTGAATGACCGACTCTTGATTTTGGCCTAGGTCACGATCTCAGCATCGTGAGATCGGGCTCGTGTCGGGCTCCGTGTTCAGCACGAAGTCAGCTTGTCCCTCTCCCTTTGCTCCTCTCCCCTGCTTCCTCTCTGTCTCTGTCTCTCTCTCTATCATAAATAAATAAATAAATAAATAAATAAATAAATAAATAAATAAATAAAATATTAAAAAAAGAAAATGGCTTCCCTGTAAGCATATGAAGCCATGGAGTTATAACAATGAGACCTGCTCTGAGTGAGTTTTCTGGAACACAACTAATTATCACTGAGTAAAGCACTTCGAGCAGGCAAGCATCTGATGCATGAAAACACAGGCATAAAATAGTCCGCGTCTTCACATCTTCCACTTGTACTTCACTGACTGGACCCCTAGTCGATGACAGCAGCTTGGAAGGTTGGGATGGGACAGAATTAAGTAGGGGACGAGGTAAGCAGCCATGACAGTACCCTGTGATTGTAAAATAATAGAACTCATAACATAGGTGTGAAGATAGTTCTACAGACATTTTGAAGAGCGTGATAATTTTGAAGGACAGCATACATTTAGACATATGTTTAAAAAAAATCAGTTACTTTATGTTGTACTTCATGTGCAGCTTCCTGATTGCTTTTCAATTACCAACATCAGGGGAAGGCAGAGACCTCAGGGGGGTAGAAGATCTCCAGCTTAAGGTAGTGTCAGAACTCCAGGCTGAGATGGGGAATTTTTCAGTGTTAATGGGACAACACGAAAGTGTTTGGGCAGAATAAAATCCAGAGTGGGAAGGGGGAGCAGACAGAAGATCCAGTACAAGTAGATGTCAGTTTATTTCATTTTAAAGGTAAGTAAGCCTTGTTTCCTATACAAGTTCAAGGTGAAGCATTAAGCAGTGATAACATAGCAGCTCAAGAAATTGCCAGAGGCCTTCCCTCCCTTCATATTCCAGGGTCCTGAATGCTGGGTTTGCTTAAGGGAGATGTTCACTGGAAAAGAACTTCAAAAGAGATATCCCTAGGTGAATGGCTAAATAAAATTAAAATAAAGTAACACTACCCAGATGTTCATAGTGCATGAATGGATAAACAAAATGTGGTATGCATGCAATGGAATGTTATTCAGCCTTGACAAGGAAGGAAATTCTGACACAGGCTGCATCTTGGAGGAAGCTTGAGGACATTGTACTAAGTGGTGAAATAAGCCAGTCACAGAAGAACAAACACTGCTCGACTCCATATTACGAGGCACGTGGAGTCGACACCTTCATAGAGGCAGAAAGTAGAGTGGTGGCTGCCAGAAACCGAGGGAGAGGAGAATGGGGAGGCATAGTTGATGGGTCATTAGGACAGATGAAAAGTTCCGGGAACGGATGGGGGCAATGGTCGCACAACAGTACAAAAGCCCTTAATGCCCCCAAACCATGTGCTTAAAAATGGTGAAAAGGGTAAATTTCATGTTATGTGTATTTTACCACAACAACAAAAAAAGAGGATCACTCCTACTTTCTATCCTCACTTGAAAGTGATAAGAATCTGAATGTCGTGACCTTGTAATTATGTAACAGAAATGTGGCTTTTCTGGTTGGGTATTCTCTTCTGGTACAATAAATGTATTCTTACAATTTTTTTGTCTGTTTTGTTCATTTTTATTTTTTATTTTTTTAAATTTTTTTATTATGTTATGTTAGTCACCATACATCATTAGTTTTTGATGTGGCGATCCACAATTCATTGTTTTCGTATAACACCCAGTGCTCATTGCAATACGTGCCCTCCTTAATACCCATCACCGGGCTAACCCATCCCCTCACCCCCCTCCCCTCTAGAACCCTCAGTTTCTATTCTTACAATTAAAAAAAATAACACTAAGATACCCACCAGAGCCCTTTCGAAGATGTCTGCCAAAGTCTCCCTAAGGAAATCCTTCTGAATTATTTTATCAAACAGAGGTGGTTATTTACTTTGTGGTTTGCTGAAATTAAAGCAATGTCATACTACAAAGAAGCATGAGCCTTGTAGAGTAGCCTGTAACATTGCATACACAATTTGTATGAGCTCTTACTGAGAAGTTCCTTTTAGTTGGCTTGAGAAGCCTTCTGAAGCTTTATAGAACATAAAGGTATGTGTGTCTGATTACATTGTGGTCACTACTGTGAGCAGTTCAGCATCTGACCCTTCCTTTATCCTCACGGCAACATCCTTTCTTTGGGAAAAAAAGAGGACATATTATTGTAACTTGTGCATGTTGTCATAGGCATTGGTGACAGCTTGGAGCACTCAAGAATTTTTTTTTTTTTAAGATTTTATTTATTTGACAGAGAGAGAGGGAACACAAGCAGGGGGAGCGGGAGAGGGAGAAGCAGGCTTCCCGCCGAGCAGGGAGCCCGATGTGGGGCCCGATCCCAGGACCCTGGGATCATGACCTGAGCCGAAGGCAGACGCTCAACGACTGAGCCACCCAGGTGCCCCTCAAGGATTTTTCTGATGCCCATACTCTTATGTCCCCTTCTGCTGAGAAGAGAGATGTATTTATGCATGGTACCATGAGAAGGCATGGTAAGCCTTCCTTAGCAATTTAGACTAACATTTTCTGTAACAGAGAGCTCTGCATTACCCTACCAAAGGATGGCTTGCAGCCACACCGTGGGTGAGGACGAGAGGGCACAGCATTTCATATTTAAAGTCAAACGAATGCAGATTCCAATTCTGACCCCACAGCCGATGCGGCTCTGGACATGGTACTTAGCCTCCATCTATAAAATGTGTTGACTAGTACATACCTTTCAGGGTTGCTGAGAGGGTTGGAGACAGTATGCATAAGAACACACAGTGCCTGCCATGGAGATGACACTCCATTAACACCAGTCACTCTTGGCTTTTATCAGTGCTGTCTTTGTTAGAGCGTTTGCTCAGAAGAGCTGGCTCTTACAACAACAAATACGCATTGGTAAAAAGTGTTCTTCCTCAAAACTTTGACACTAACGCTAGATCGAGAGCATCAATAACGAGCAATAGGATTATTGGTTGATGTCAATAAAATCCTTCACATCTGGACTTGCTAATGCTTTGAACTTTTCTGATGATTTCCTCCCTATTTTTCACATTGTCAGGAACAGAAATGTTATGCGGAAAATGTGATCTCTAAGGCATGCTGACAATTGCCTTCACTAAATGAGGAAAAAGGAAATATCTATTTTTACATGGGTTATATCACCTTATAAAGATGATCACACACAGCAGATGTTGCAAAAATGCAGGTCGTGACTTAACAGTGGGTGCCACAAGGAAGTTGGTCACCAAGAGAAGTGTCACACTCACCCTCCTCATCCCTGAAGCAGTTTTTCATCAGATTAGAATAATGGAGACTTCAGGTGTGGTGTTATTACTCTTACAGCTATATCTGTCTTAACATTTGAAAAGCAAATGTTTTCACCCAAGTGAAGGTTGCTGGCAATCGATAAACTCAGTAGTACTGTTAAAACAGTTACAGTTGCAAATGACAAAATTGAAACTTGTCTGTCCTCAAAAGAAGGAAGCTGGAATTATTCACAAAATCAAGGGAAGGACAATAAATACTGGGACCTTTGGGCCTAGAACTGGGAGCTCAATAACTGTCTCTCTCTCTCTCTCTCTCTATATATATATATATCTCTACCACATTCACATGGACAACCCACACATAGGCACGCACACTTGAATTCTCTTATCCTGAATAGCATTGCCCCTAAAGAAAGGAAGCATGGCCCAGAGGAGTTCTAGGATTACTATACAGGGTCAACAAGCTACAGCCTTCTGACCTCCTGCTTTTGTATTGCCTACATGTCAAGAATGATTTTACATTTCAAATGGTTAAAAGCAATCAAAAGGAGAATACTATTTTGTGACATGAAAATGATATGAAATATACATTTCCGTGTCTATCAAGTTCTATTGGAGCATAAACACACTCATTCATTTGGTTGCACCGGCATGGCAAGGGCAGGGTTGAGTAGGCACAACAGAGACCATCTATGACACTCGTCACATTAAACATTGCCCAGCACACCACACATGGCAGTTACACGATTGTGACTCGACAACATTCAATTGCCGTAGATCCCGACGTCTTAAGTTTTATTACCAGTGCGTACTCATTATGCCAAAATACAAAAAAGAAGAGAAAAGTGGGCTTTGAATATCTGCTTTTAAGGCACAGGAGAATGCAGATGACTTTACTGGTTTAGATGGCAAAGCATCTAAAAAGCATCTTTTGTCATGTGATAACACTGCAGCATCCTAAATAAATACGACATAGGTTGGCATTACCAGACTTAGCACCCAATTCACAAGAAAGCAGCAGTTAGAAAAATTAGAACATTTAAAAAAGAAAGTCTCGGGGCACCTGGGTGGCTCAGTCCTTAAGCATCTGCCTTCGGCTCAGGTCATGATCCCAGGGTCCTGGGATCAAGTCGCACATCGGGCTCCCTGCTCCTTGGGAAGCCTGCTTCTTCCTCTCCCACTTCCCCTGCTTGTGTTCCCTGTCTCGCTGTCTCTCTCTCTGTCAAATAAATAAATAAAATCTTTTAAAAAAAAAAAGTCTCATCAAGCAGAATTCCTGCACAAAAATGAAACAGGAAAATAAGGTTGCAAAGTAAATTTCCTCATAGCTCATTTGTTAGCTAAGCAAGGACAACCTATTTACCAATGGTGAGTTAATTAAACCGTATTTGACAGCCTTAGCCAAGGAAATGTGTTCAGAGAAAATAAACCTATTTAAATGTATTGCCATTTGGTGAGAAACAGTTCCACACAGAGTTGAAGACTTTTTCTAAAAGATAAGTAATTTTGGGGTGCCTCGGTGGCTCAGTCGGTTAAGTGTCCGACTCTTGATTTTGACTCAGGTCATGATCTCAGGGTCATGGGGTCGAGCCCCACGTCAGGCTCTGGGCTGATCATGGAATCTGCTTAAGATTCTCTCTCTCTTTCTCCCTCTGCCCCTCTACCATGCTCTCTCTCTCAAAAATAAAATAAAAATATAAGTGATTTCAGGTGGTTTTTCTTTGCTCTTGATCAATGTTGCTCAGCTGTTGTTGTTTAAGAAATCAATGGCTGGAAGTAACCAAAAAATTAGTTCCTGTAGTCTGGAAGAACTGTAGGTAAGAATATTTCCAAAGAGGCTAAGAAAATACTAATTCAGTACAACTTGAACTGGAATCTGCTAAGATGTGTTGCTGTGCTGGTGATCTAAATGTGTGAAGCAGAAAAAGAGCTTCGTTGGACAGATCTACAAATGTAAAACCTATAATTACTCATTGTAGTATTCATCAGTAGGTGCTTGGGTGGAAAATAAATATCTCATGTGCTATTGAACAAATAGAATCAACAGTGGACCTTGTTCACTCTGATGGGCTTAACCAGTGTCAGTGTCATGAATATTTTGTCCGATAGAGGCTGACTATCCTGAATGGCCTGGCCACGTGGCATTCAAGGGCTTGGCAGTGGCCAAGTTATACTGTTTCAGCTCAGGGCTTAGGTGGAATTTTTGAGCAAAAAGAACGGCACTGAACCCCCATTATCAAACACATCGAATAGCTTCAGAAATTCACTTCTGCTGCAGGCTTGACAATGTTTCTTAATGAATTCATCCAAAAACTAGAAGGCAAAACAACACATGCCAACCCTTAAACTGTGGCGAAACCATTTCAGTAACAACTAACATTTAAATCACACATAGTGTCAAGCAGCTTCATACACTTCTCACGCTGTCAAAAGTTAAGAAATGTTATCTCCATTCCCACACAAATTTGCAGAGGAGATATATATATATAGTTCAACCTGCAGTTCTAGCAGTGTTTGTCAAATCTGGATGCAAGCGAAAAGCAAATTTCCATATTGCAGAATCTATTGAGCTATGCAATTGAGGAGCTTCGGCCAACCCTCCACTGGAAGTGATTCATTTTAAATGCAATGGCATGCTAAATGCAAGTATCACAAGAATCATAGAATTGTAGCACCGCTTTCCAAGGAATGAATGTTCTCAATAAAATCATGGATTTTTATTAGTATTTGACAGCACTTCCCTGCACAGAAAGACATTTTAAATAATGAAATACATACCGTCTCAGCAAATTAGCAAAATGGTATCTCACAAGAAAGAGTTCTATTACTCTTATTAATAGACTTATATTATGAAAAATAGTTCTCATTATTATTATATTTTGAATTTTGTCCACCAAATTCTTGTAGAGATGTGTTTTCTCTCTTGCCATTGAAGTACCTACACCATATCCTTATTTTGCCTCTTGTTCTGCAAAGCCAAAAATATTTGCTAGCTGGTTCTTGGAAGAAATAGTCTGCCAACACTTGCCCAAGAAGAAAGGGAACTTTTACCACTCATTCCACTGAGAAAAGTGAAGAATTAGCCAAGCTCACTTCGTGATCCTATCCTGGAACCCATGACTACAGCTAACAGGATTAGGATCTATGACTGGATGGGCCTGGACCACAGGCCAGTCCCTGAAGCCAGAGGGATGGGACACAGAACCTGAGCAGTCCCCATGTAACTGCAGGGTGGAATGAGAAAAGAGAAAGAGAAAATGTTGGGGAAAAATGTTGCTGGGTGGTCTGGAAAGGAGTATATTAGTTTAAAAGACTCGGACCACATTACAAGTGGTGTCGATGTCATGACAGCCCACTTCCCAACACATATACTTTAGAAATAAGAAAATTTTAGACATTGCAATGTTTTAAAAACCTCATTGGATTTTGATCTGTTGAGAGCTGGAGTTGACACCAGGAAGAATATAACACGGAGGTGTGGAAAATACCGGATGGGAGATGAAACACATGGAATCAAGAATGAGAGATCCAATATATGACTACCTAAGAGTCAAAAGGAGGGAATAAAGAGAAAGGGGTAGAAGCAGTGCTTGAAGAAATCATGCCTTATAACTTTTCTGAATGGAAAGAAATAATGAGTCCTCAGATATTAACAAACAAATCCATACCAAGGCACTCCCACCAGAGAAACTGCAAAACATCAAATTCAAAGAGAAACTTCTAGAAGTTACCAAAGGGAAAAGACATATCAACTTTAAAAGAATAGCAATTACATTATGAGTAAACATCTCAACTACTAAAAATAGAAGCCAAAGGACAATGAAACAAGTTCAAAGTACCAAGGGAAAAATAATGTCAACCATGAAGTCTGTACACATTTAAACTATCATTCAAGAGGGAAGGTGAAATGAAGATATTTCTAACATACAAATACTGAGTTTGCTGCTTATAGACAGACACCAAGACTAGTTGAAAAAGAAGGATAAGCAGTTTGGCTAGGAGGAAAGAAGAGGTTTTATTTTGGACACATTAAGATGTATACCCAACTGAAGATGTTCAGTAGAAAAATCAACATTTGTACCTGGGGCTCAGAAGAACTTAATTGAGTGATGTCAAAGCCATGGACCCACAGTAATTTGTTCAGGGAGACACACTGCAGGGAGGATAAAAGGAAGGCTAATAACAAGAAGGAGTACAGAGAGCAGAGAATGGAATTGCAGAAACCCAGAGAAAAGTGAATAGTAAGGCAGAAACTGTGGTCTGCAACGTGGGATGCTACCTAAGTCAGACAAGAAGCATCAGAAGAGGTTTGGGATTCAAAGCATGAAGTCTGTACTGATAGAGTTATTCTTGGAACCAGACTCTCATGCAATCCTCTTGTTCTTAAAGACCCTGTGAGATTTTTTTTTCCTCCGAAATGATCACTTGATTCAGTCAGGATCCAACTAGAAAAACAGCAATTACTCAAGATAGTTTAAACCCAGAGAACACCAAAGAATATAATATAGGGAATTTATCGCGATGATGCTGGGATGGTGAAGCACTCCAGTGTTTGGCAAGGGCAAAAAATTACTGTTCCCTCCAAAATGTATATGTTTCAGCCACCCCCCAGTGTGGTGGTATTAGGAGATGGGGCCTTTGGGAGGCAGTGAAGTCACGAAGGTGGAGCCCTTGCAGATGGGACTAGCTGAAGAGCCCTCCCCCCAACCCCCTTGAGAGAATGCAGTAAGAACATGGCAGTCTGCAGCCCAGAAGAGGGCTCTCATCAGAGCTCGATCATGGTGGCACCCTGACCTTGGACTTCCAGCCTCCAGAACTGTGAAACGGAAATTCCTGTTGTTGATAAGCCACCCAGTCTATGGTACTTTAGTATAGCAGCCCAGACTGAGTAAGGCACCCCCATCGTCTGATTGTCTAGAGGGTCAGAGATAGGAGCTGGTGTTGCCAGAGCACTGAAGCCAGGGTGACCAGCAGGTGCTGTAAGCACCTGTGAGCCTGTCCAGTGGGAGCTGAAGCCACGGAGGAAACAGGTGGTGCTGGAGCTGGGTCTGAGCAGGAAAAGGGCTATACATACCCACGGCGCTTCTCTTCTTGCTGCCTCTAGCCTTCTGCCCCTTCCTCCTGGCAAACACAGCAGAAGGCCTGCTGGCTGGGGAGCTGGCAAATGCAGCCTGAGCTCCCATGAGATACTGAACAGAGCAGAGGAATGGTAAGAAATAGATCTGAGAGCAAAGAGGCCAGGTCTTGAACCTCTGGGCACTTCAGCTGCTTCTCTCCCTTCTCCTTCTCTCATTAACCTAACGCTAGTGGAACCTAACCACTGTTCTCAGGGGGCTGCCTCGCACTGACTCACGTGATTCTCTGAGTTTACTTCTGTGTTCTTTTCTTTGCTCTTTAAAACCCCTCACTATGGGGTGCCTGGGTGTCTCAATCAGTTAAGCGTCCAACTCTTGGTTTTGTTTTGGTTTTTTTTTTTCAAAGATTTTATTTATTTATTTGACAGAGAGAGGGGGAACACAAGCCGGGGGAGTGGGAGAAGGAGAAGCAAGCTCCCTGCGGAGCAGGGAGCCCGATGTGGGGCTCGATCCCAGGACCCTGGGATCATGACCTGAGCTGAAGGCAGACGCTTAACGACTGAGCCACCCAGGCACCCCCCGACTCTTGGTTTTGGTTCAGGTCATGATATCAGGATTCCAGGATGGAGCCCCAGGTGGGACTCCCCGCTCAGTGGGGAGTCTGCTTGTCTCCCTCTCCCTCTACCCCTCCCCCCACTCGCAGGCACTCTCTCTCTCTGTGAAATAAATAAATCTTTAAAAAAATAAAAAAATTAAAATTAAAATAAAATAAGAACCCTCATTTCCCACAATGGCCAGCTGAAATAGCACTTCCATCAGGAAAGTTTTCTTGATCCCTGGCTAGAAGTCATCCCTTTCTACATTGACTTTTCTCAACATTTTACTATCTTTTCTAATAGACTGAGCTTCTTGAGGGTGGGGAACACATCTTGCCTATTTTCCTATTTCCCCGTGGTGTTTTGTGCATTGTAGGTATTCATTCAAAGCAAGTTTGTGCAATGGTAGAATAAATACAGGTAAGAAGCAATCATTTGTATGGATTAAAATGACCCCACAATTTGAAAGTGAAGTGCCAACATGCTTGTCAGGAGGGGGCCGTATACATGGAGACACACCTCAATTCTATCATGGCAGACGAGAGACCATAACCTTTGTTGTTCCTAAGGACAATGGCGCCAGCTCTCTGGATTGCCTTCTAGTGTCTTTATTTCTATTGTCATTTCTTCTCCATTGCTTGATCTGTACTTTGCAACTTGTTTCAGTTGAGAGACTGATTGTGATGGTGATATTGTAATAGTTTATTAAGATCTCATTTAGATTCCTGAGAACCATCCATCTAGCCAGAGGGTTTTCAGCTTGGTTTAGAATCTCCTGGGGCATTTACAAAAAATAGCACCCCTCACCCACCAGAGATGTGGCTTGAGCTGGTCTGTGTTAGGGCCCAATCATCACTTGGTGGTTCTAATGTGCAATCAACCATTGACATTCTAGACTTTTTTAGAAGGAACAAAATATATGTTCTCATGCAGTTGTCTAGCATGAGTAAGAGATATGAGATCAAGGACTTTAACCTAGTACCTTGGTTCCCTTTTATTTTAAATGGGATCAATAAAAGTATAGCCACATAGTGTTGTTTTGTTGATTAAATGAGTTAATTCAGGGTGCTTGGGTGGCTCAGTTAGTTAAGCGACTGCCTTCAGCTCAGGTCATGATCCCGGAGTCCCAGGATCGAGTCCCGCATCGGGCTCCCTGCTCAGCGGAGATTCTGCTTCACCCTCTGACTCTCTCCCCTCTCATGCTCTTTCTCGCTCTCTCTCTCTCTAAAATAAATAAATAAAATCTTTTTTAAAAAATGTGTTAATTCATGTAAAATGCTTAGGAAAGAGCCTAGCATATTATAAATGCTCAATAATATTTGATATTATTCCAAATCTTTGGTCTGATAGCCATCAAATCCCTACCAGTGAATAGGGTTTATTCTCTTCTGTTATAAAATTATCTTTCACTTTTATACCCTTTCAGTGTGTCACTGTGATAATCAAACAAGTTAATATATCATATATTCCCTAACATAAGGGAAAGGGTTTTTCCTTCTTTTAAAGTTTACTCCTCAGAAAAAAAGTCACCTAATACTTGTCATTACAAAGATTCAATCTCAATTACTTTATTTTGAACAACATTTAAACTTGAAAAGCACTTGGAGGTGCCTGGGTGGCTCAGTGGGTTAAATGTCTGCCTTCAGCTCAGGTCATGATCCTGGGATCGAGCCCCACATTGGGGTCCCTGCTCAGAGGGGAGTCTGCTTGCTTCTCCCTATCCCTCTACCTCTTCCCCCCTTGCTCGTGCTCCCTCGTGTGCTCTCTCTCTCTCTCTCTCTAAAATAAATAAAATCTTTTAAAAAGGGAGGGGGGGACTTAAAAAATGCAGTTTGGGATATCTGTAGAGGTCACCTAAGGAATTATTTATTGAAAAAAGAAAAGGAAGACATTTGGCACAGGTTTAATAATAAGCCTGAGCGTATGACCTTAACTTTCAACTATTGAATGTCATAGCACACAGGCTTTATAAAGATTGATTAAGAAAGGAATAGAGTGATTATTCAAGCATGAAAAAGTCAACTATCTTAGCATGTAGGTGGACCCCAGTGGACCCTAAGGCTGGAATCTACATGCAGCAGGGTTTTATAGTGTAGCAAATAACCTAGCAACTATCTGTATGTAGCCTTTCCCTCCTTGCACAGCGGGTGTTCCAAGGAGATCAAGGCCTGCCACCCAGACATTCTTTGTTACAGAGGAGACACTCTGGGTTGGTCACACCCTGAGCCCCTGATCTTGAATGCTGAATAACACATTCTTCTACATATTCTGCTTGGTGGAAATAGAGAGGGAGGATGGGATCTGTACATTCTCAAGATAGTGATTACCAGGGGCATTCAGGGTGTGCTTGCACAAAGCATTCTTCAGCACGTACCATGCACTTAGTTAATTATGAGAATGGATATTTGTGATGTGAGTGGGATTTTCCACACTGTTCAAAAAGTTCTGTATCTCTGGGGCGCCTGGGGGGCGCAGTCAGTTAAGCAGCCGACTCTTGGTTTTGGCTCAGGTCCTAATCTCAAGGTGGTGGGAGGGAGCCCTGTGTCGGGCTCATGCTCAGCAGGGAGTCTGCTTATGACTCTCTCTCCCTCTCCACCCCTCTAAAATAAATATATTTTATTTTATATCTATATATATCTATATTATAGAGATATATCTATATTATCTATATATCTATATTATCATTATCATCATTATTTATATCTATATCCATATATAGAAATATAGATATTTTGATATGTCAGCTTGGTCAAGAACTAAGAGTTGTGTGCTTTAGAAAATTGCTTTAGAGCCTCAAAATTGGCTCTGGTAATGAGAGATACTTATGTCAGCACCACATAAAGAGTTTGAATAAAACTGAAGAAATAAGAGAATGGAAAAAGTAATATTTCTACATTCATGTATTATTGAATATATTTTGTAACATGTATTACAGCTAAATTAATAAGTTAAGGATTACAAGTGAACATTTGATCAAATCTACATTCACACTGATCAAAGCTTCCATACTCAAGTTGTCTACAAAACAAAAGATTCTGGGTAAATATTGAAAGCATTGAATATGGGACCTGGTTCTTAGCAGGGGCAATAAGTGTTTTCTCAGTTTTGAATAGAAATCTTGCTTCACCAGGCCCACATACACCCTGGTCCTTAAAAAACAGAAGAATGGACACCTGTTTCTTGCCTTTCGAGTCAGCGTTGCCTGCGGCTGCCCTCTGAACAATGGTCTCGCTCTTGAGGGCAATAGTCCCATGCCTGTGAGTTACAGTTTGCAGAGAGGATAGGGAGGTGGTCAGGTTTGTAACAATCAGCAAGTAAGCTAAATGCCTGTGTGATCACCTCCATCAGATAGCTTCCCAACAGATGTCTGCAGGAAGAACTAGAGGAAAAAACAAAAACAAAAACCAAAAAGCAAAGAAGAGGAGATTTTACCTCTCTTCCCCAGGCCCTCTTCTCACTGAGCAGAGGCCTGGCCAGGGTTGAATGTCCAAGGAGTGAAGCTGGGGGCCGGGGGAACACTCCTTGACCCTCTGTGCCACTCCCATCTGACCACATACGGACCTGGTGTTCATGGGTCCTGCCCTAGCATTATCTCACCGTGATCTTGCATCCAGAGGAGTGAATAATCAATACGTTATCTTTGGAGAATTGTTGAAGATGTGACAATTTGGGGAATATATTCAGGGGGTACAGCCACACTCCACCTCCCCTCTGATGCCTATAAGTCCCTCACTGAAGGGGCATGCTGGGCGCTGGGACGGAGCTTCCGGGAGTCAGTGTCGGCTGTGAAGCAGTCTGTCTCACTCAAGGCAACGAGGACATACAGAATATCCGAGGGACTGAGCAGGGCTGAGAGCCGGCATAGTTGGGACACCCTTAAGCCACACAAGGAATCCAGGGATGGTCACAACCACAGGGAATAAGTGGGAAGCTGGTAACAGAGCAGAAAGGGCCAACCCCTTAAGTGTGTGTGTTACGGGGTACAGGGGCCAGTTCTGGGGGGTTTGCCTCTATTCCCGGCTAGTGTTTGAGGTTTGCTTCTATGGGGCAAGCGGAGTCATTGGAGGGTGTGGGCAGAGTGAGGCACATGAAGGAGCCAAGGACCTTCAAGGCTGTTGCAGATCTCACATGAGAGCTTTTCATCCTTGGTCTCCCCTCGCTGGCATGCCCCGGAGCATCAGAGCAGAATTTCACTGGCAATGGGCTAAGTCCAAGTTCAGGAGTAGATCACTCTGGTGTGCCTGGTAGTTTTTGAAGTGCTTAATTCCAAGCTTCTGTAGAACTTGGAAGATCTACAGGAAGAAAATACAAAGACCCAGGGGTGCCTGGGTGGCTCAGTCGTTAAGCGTCTGCCTTCGGCTCAGGTCATGGTCCCAGGGTCCTGGGATCGAGCCCCACGTCGGGCTCCCTGCTCGGCGGGAAGCCTGCTTCTCCCTCTCCCTCTCCCCCTGCTTGTGTTCCCTCTCTCGCTGTGCCTCTCTCTGTCAAATAAATAAATAAAATCTTAAAAAAAAAAAAAAAAAAGAAAAGAAAATACAAAGACAAGGGTGCTGAACTATTTGTTAGGAATGGAGTAGAAAAAAAGAAGCTTCCTTCACGAATTCCTTAAGGCTTTCCCTTCTTTGTCATTTTACCATGAGGAAAGGTATATCTGTATATCTGACTGGTAACATGGTCTCTCTGCTAGGGTGAGGTTTCTGATGAGTGGGCAATAAATTCTGGTGGTTAATGGGTGCGCCAACTGTAGCTGTGAATGCTCAGTGAATAATTATGGACGAACTGACTCCAGGGAAGTGCATTAGACAGGCAAATTACGTTTTCAGTTTATTTTGTGAAATTTGCATTAGCCATTAAAGAACATGATTTCTCTGGAGTGTGTTGAGTAATTAACTTCCCATCGGTGGAGAAAAAAGCGGCCGTCAGATACGCAACACCACGATTTCACAAAGTCTGCTTTTGAAAATGGTTGTTGCCAAGTTTAACAGCAGACTCCTTGCCTTTTAAATGGTCACCGTCATCAACTATAAATCTGTCCATTATTAAAAGTCCAGTTAATGTTAAGCACTCTAATCACACAGTTACATAATGATACCAGACCATTTTAAGAGTGAAAATGCAAAAGTTTGCAAAAAAAAAAAAGTGTTAATAGCCCATCTTTGGTTCTTCCTTTCCCAGAGAGGCAAAACCTGCTTGAGATGGAAAGAAAGGCTTTGTAACTGTTTGGAAAAGATGGTCCATTAATTAGCGTGTTAATTGCAAATCAGTATTATCTATTACCCTTCATGTGGGAGGACAGCCTTATAAAATATGTTCCGTCAAGTGCCTTTGCATAATATCCCCCTCTCTCCTTCAGCCAAATGCAAATTATCTTCAGACTGGGCTACCGAAAATGTGTTTCAGAACTTAGCTGAGGTTCACCTAGACACGATTTTGCTTTTTAAATCAAAAACAGTTAAAGCTCTGTTTTAGAAAACAGAAAAGCTGTTGGGAGCTTTACTGTGCCTAGTGCAATATTTTCAACACTTTCCTCAGGATTATTTAGGAAGAACACTGTGGTTTTCTTTAAGGATAGCTCATCATTTTAAAACAACGTACAGCACTTTGATGAGCAAGCAGAAATCATGCATTTGTTGGTGAGCTGTTCAAAGTGCTGCATGAAAAGTCCCTGGTTGCCCACAATCATTCAGGAACTGGCATTAGAACTGCCTTCCAGTTGTTTGCTACTTAATATCCTAGACACAGTGGGGGATGTAGACAAAACAGCCTCCTCTCCAGGAATGTCTCATCTTATTGGACAGGCTCAATTGGAAAAGGCACAAAACTTCAACAAGAGGAAATTAATTCAGTAGAAACTAGGCATTTGAGAACTGGAGGGGGTCATCCTGAGTCATCCTGGAGAAGCGGTTAATCTGGAAGGATCAATCCTAAAAGTCTTTCTTCAGAAGAGGTTTGAATTGGAATTCTAAAAATGACAGGACATGATCTGGCTGAAAGAATAAGGGGAAGAAGGTGGAGCCACCATTTGAATGTGACACAAAGTTGTGCAGAGGTGGGGTGTATATTGGTTTTATTTTTCCTAGGATCTTTGTTTAAAAAATACCCTGTATTCTAAAGGGTAAGGACACAGCCAAATAATTTTAGACTTTTAATCAAAAACTTTGAAACAATTGGAGTCAGGAAGTCATCATCTCCCTGGGGGAATTTGGAGAGCATGCTCAGTGGGCTTCTCTCCGCTTTCTTCTGCACACAGGCTGACACTCCCAAGCATGTTTTCTGGCTGTCGATGGTTTGTCCTTAGCGCTTTGTATTTTGGGGGCTTGTAAAAAAAACCTTGTCCCATAGTTTTGTTGCGGTTGTTTTCTATGGATTTCTTGTTTTGATTTTTCAATTTGGGAAGATCTAAAAACTATGCCGCTATGCCCCTGCCATGTTCCCAGGTCTGTCCCAAATGTGTGTGTGTGTGTGTTCCGATGATCTTTTAAAAACTTTATTGAGCTGCAATTTACATACCATAAAATTGACCTACTTAACATATATGATTCAATGATTTTAGTATATTCACAGACACATGCAACCATCACCACAGTCAATTTTAGAACATTTTCGTTACCCCCCCAAAGAAACCTCATACCCTTTAACTACCATCCCCCTATTTGTAACTGTAACTGTAACTAATCCCCCTATTCCCCTCCCCCCAGCCCTAGGCAACCACTAATCTACATTCTGTCTCTGTAGATTTCCCTGTTCTGGACATTTTATATAAATGAAATAATATACTATGCAGTCTTTTGAGACCAGCATAATGTTTCTCAAGGTTCATCCATGTTGTAGCATGTCGGAGAATATTCCACTATATGGCCATAGCACATTTTGTTTATCCATTTGTCAGTTGATGGCTGTTTGGTGGTTTCCACCTTTTGGCTACTGTGAGTAACACTGATGCAAACATTTGTGTACAGGCTTTTCATTTCTTAAGGGAACAGACCTAGGAATATATATACCTACAAATAGAATTGCTGAGTCAAATGGTAAAACTTGATGTTTAATCCTTTGAGGAGATGCCAAACTTTTCCAAATTGGCTGTACCATTTTATGTCCACCAGCAGTGTATGACAACTGCTTTTCACATCCTTGCCAACATTTGTCATCTCACTTTTTGATTCTAGCCAACTGAGTGGGTGCGAAGTGGTATCTCATTGTCATTTAGATGTGCGTTTCTCTGATGACTAATGATGGTGAGCATTTTTTCATGTACTTATTGGCCATTTCTACACCTTCCTTGAAAAAGATGTCATTTCAGATCCGTTGCCTATTTATTGAGTTATTTGTGGTTTTTTATTCATGAGTTATAAGGGTTTTTAAATATATATATTATGGATACAAGTTCCTTATCAGATACGTGATTTTCAAATATTTTCTCCCATTCCATGAGTTGTCTTTTTGCTTTTTTAATGGTGCCCTTTGAGGCACAAAAGTTTAAATTTCGATGAAGTCTAATTGATCTCTTTTTTTTTCTTTTGTTCTTGTGTTCTTGGTGTTATATCTAAGAATCTTTTGCTAAGTCCACGATGATGGATGTTTATGCCCATGTTTTTTTCAAAGAGTTTTAAAGTGTTAGCACTTACGTTTAGGTCTTTGATCCATTTTGACGTAATGTTGGTATATTGTTTGAGGGAAGAGTTCCACTTCATCCAGTTGTCCCAGCACCTTTTGTTGAAATACTGTACTTTCCCTCATTGGATGGTGGTCTTGGTACCTCGTCAAAAATGAATGGACCACAGATTCCTGGACTCTCAATTCTATTCCATCAATCTATGTGTCTATTCTTGTACCAGAACCATACTATTTCAATTACTGTTGCTTTGTAGTAAGTTTTGAAGTTGAGGAGTGTGAGTCCTTCCCCTTCGTTCTTGTTTTTGAGGATTATTTTGACTATTCTGCATCCCTTGCACTGTCATGTGAGTTTTAGAATCCGCTTATTGATTTCTGCAAAGAAGTCAGCTGGGATTCTTATGGGAATTACATGTAATCTGCATATCAGTTTGGGGAATATTGTCATCTTAACAATAAGTCTTTCGATCCGGAATGGGGGATGGTTTCCCAATTGTTCAGATCTTCTTTAGTTGGTTTTAGTTTTCATAGTACTATAAGTTCTGCACTTCTTTTAAAAAATTTATTACCAAGGATGTAATTCTTTTTAATGTTATTATAAATAGAATTGTTTTCTTAATTTTATTTTTGGATTTTCCTAAGCATTTTTTAAATAAATTTTTTAAAGATTTTATTTATTTGAGAGAGAGAGAGCAAGAGAGGGAGAGAGAGAGAGAGCATGGGGAGGGGCAGACACAGAGGGAGAGGGAGAAGCATACTCCCTGCTGAGCAGGGAACCTAATGCCGGACCTCAATCCCAGGACCCTGGGATCATGACCTGAGCTGAAGGCACATGCTTAACTGACTGAGCCACCCAGGCACCACTCCTTAACATTAAAAAAAAAATACTTTTTACTGTTGGGGCGCCTGGGTGGCTCAGTCAGTTAAGCACCTGACTTTTGATCTCAGCTCAGGTCTTGATCTCAGGGTTGTAAATTCAAGCCCCAAGTTGGGCTCCACTCTGGGTATGGAACCTACTTAAAAAAAAATGCTATTTATTGTTGATATTTCAAACATATGCAAAAGGCTCCTCATCACCTTCAGCAATTATCATCTCACGGCTGATCTTTTTTTTCACTTTTATCCCACCCACTCTATCCATCCTGAAACACTTTAAAGCAAATTTCAGATATGGTATCATTTCATTTATAAACATTTCAGAATATATCTTTAAAAGGTAAAGATCTTTAGAAATCACTACATTATTATCATTAACAAAATATTAATATTAATCTCTTGCTATCATCATGCATCCAAGCAGTATTATTTCTTCTCTCTCTCTCCCGCTGAGTACTCACCACCTTCATTTTTGTGTGCATACATTTTTCTGCTTCACTTACACAATTAACTGAAACCTACTTAAGGAAAGATACTGTATTAATTCATCATTTTAATTAAATGTCTGTTGCAGGAAGGCATGATGCTTCACAGGGTTTTTATTGACTTCTGAAGGTTTGCTGAGAAATAACCAACCAACCAACCAATTAGCCAACCTCCTTGTAATACAGAATGAAAGAAAACAATTCCATAAAGCAACATCTGTTTCAACTTGACACATTTTGTGTTAGGAATTCCATCCAATGAATTGCCCAAAATATGTAGGATATCCATCAGACTGTTTACAGAGGGGTATTGACTTAAGTGATTTTGAATTAAAGAAATATATTTCTTTACTAAATTGTCCCATAAGATGATTTAGCCCAGGAGAAAATATAGTTACTTCTTGGTACAGTTTCTATAGATTTGGATTACACTCTTATTACTTACTAAGGCCTTCTGAAGTTTCAGTAGTGACTCGTCTTTGTTTGGACAATGAGTCAGAATCAGATATTAAAAGCTTGTTAGTAAATTTCCATATCCTCCATGTTGTGCCTGGTTCCTGCATTAAACACAATCAAATTATGTCTAGACAGAATATTAACATCTGTCCCAGCTTTCTTTGTTCCCTATTGTGTCTAAGGTATGTTTGCATTGTCATGACAAGATTACATCGCAAATCAAATAAATTCTCCACTTAGTTGTGTTCCTGAAAATCTCCAATTTTAACTAATGCTGTGAAAATTTCTTGGATGCAAAGATATCTAAGTATGAGGAAATAAATTGATTTCAGCATTCCTACAAGTAGTCCAAAATTGGGGTGTTATCTTTCTCTTATATAGAAAAATCAAAAAGACAATTTCAATCTGAGGTGAGGGGTTATAGTTAACAGTAGGAAAGAGAGGTACCATGCCTTCCTTAGGGAGAGATCCACATTATTCTTCATGAATCTCTTATTCCGAATCCCCTGGGACTTGGAGAATAAGACAAAATTTAGCAATTCTGTGCTCCCTTTTAGTTTCTAATTTTTCTGTTTGTTCACATTTATTTTCCCAACTTATTGAGACTGCCCAGACTTATGTTGACCTTATACTGTATTAATTGTGAAAGTCTATGTAAAAAAAAAAACAAAAACAAAACACACAAATTGCCACTAACCCATGAACAGTTTCGGGGGGAAAACATGGCCCTCAGTTCTTTTCTTGTTCTCGGCTTTATCGTGGTATATTTGACATTGCACTTGTGTTAGTAACCATAGGGAGAGAAATCAGAGCAGTGCAGACTTCTAACCAGTCCATCCTATGATCTGCCCAGGTAGGCAAAGCTGCCAAGGACCAAGCAGAGCAGTGGATAGGCCACTCCTCCCTGGCCCCACCCCAGGGTGAGTTCCCAGAGAACCAGAGTCCACTGAGTAAGGAAGAGGAGGACAGCAAAGGACAGAGGCCAAGGAAGGAAGAAAGAAACAGATCCTCTGGATAGGCTGGTTCAACCTCTTGCCCCCTCACTCTCAGTGGGGTTGGCCAAATGCCCTAATTCCAAACTCACAAGAGAAACCAAGCATGGGTACCCTTGGTTCTATCCCTGGGACTCCCTCTCTCTGATAATACCATGCCTCCAAAGAGAAAAATGTTAGATTTTGACACAGAAGACCTGTGACATATGCCTCTTACTCTTCTCAATATTCCTTTGCAGAGCTGGATATTGAAGCTTGGGAACCAGCAATAAACTGCCCAAGGCCAGACCCCTATGTAACCGGGAGCGCCCTGTGCCCTGGTCATGGGATGCAGGAGGCTCTCCAGACAGGAGAAAGCAGCAGGAGGTCTTTGTCTCATGTCTTCTTTTTATTTTTAAGATTTTATTTATTTATTTTAGAAAGAGAGAGAGAGGGCAAGTTGGGGGAGGGGCAGAGAGGGAGAGGGAGAGAGAATCTGAAGCAGACTCCACTCAGAGTTCAGGGTCTGACGTGGGGCTTGATCCCACAACAGCGAGATCATGACCTGAGCCGACACCAAGAGTTGGATACTTAACAGACTGAGCCATCCAGGTGCCCCTCTTTGTTCCATGTTTGACCCACTTCGTTCTGGTGGAGCAGATGCACCAGACAACACCGCTCCCACCTTAAGTTTACCCAGCACAGCGCTGGCGCACAAGGCGGATACCCAGGCAATAAGTGCTGAAGGGACACAGCTGTAAACCCAGCTGTTGGATGCCAAATGACCACCTCGAAGTGTCACCTGTTTTGGAGGTCAGACCACTCTGGTCGTCCTGTGTCAGCCATGGTACAGCCGGCTGGCCTCATTCATCAGCGCCTCACTCTGCTCTGGGGGATGGAGACACCACCCTTCTCATCCGTAAGGAGTTCACAAAACGCATTCATGGAGAGTGCTATGAATTGAATTATGTCCCCCTCAAATTCTTATGTCTAAGCCCTGACACTTAGTACCTCAGAATGTGGCTGTATTTGGAGACAGGGCCTTTAGAGAGGTGACCAGTTGAAATGAGGCCTTTCCTGACTCTAGGTAATGATACTGTGTGTGATACTTGAAAATTAAATGTTCTTAAATGTTCTCACCACGCACACAAGAAGGTAATTATGTGAGGTGACAGAGGTGTTAGCTACCCCTACTGTGGTTATTTCACAACATATAAGTTTATCAAATTGCCACATGGTCCACCTTAAATTTGCACAATATTATACATCGATTAGATCTCAATAAAGCTAAAAAAAAAAAAAAATGAGGCCTTTAGGTGGAGACCCAGTCCAACGTGACTGGTGTCCTTATTAGAAGGGGCAATGTGGACAGGCAGAGCCTAGGGATATGCCTGCTCAGAGGGAAGGCCACATGAGGCCATGACAAGAAGGCAGCCATCTGCAAGCCAAGGAGAGAGGCTTCCGAAGAAACCAAACTTGCCAACACCCTGATCACCAACGTTTAGTTTTCGGGACCGTGAGAAAATTAATTCCCAGTCTGTGGCCCTTGGTCATGGCCGCCCTGGCAGACTAGTACAGATATTCTTACAACACTCCGATGAGTCAAGCAACGTGATCCCAGATTTACAAATAGGGAAACTAAGGTGTAGAGAAGTTATCTGAGCAGCTTCGCATCACAGGTGACTAGAACTTGCATCTTCTGGCTCCAGATCCAGTGCTCTTCCTTCAGCATCAGATCTGCCTCCTCCATGAGGTGCATGCTCCTCGGGGCGCTGCCCGTTAGGTCATATTTGATGTTAAACAAGCCTAGTGAAGGCAATGCCATCACTGTGGTAAATCAATCTCTAGTTTTTGCTGCTGTTTCTCTTTGCTTTGAAGGAGACTTTAATTTTTGGACTGTCAGGATGTTGGCAAGTGTTCAGTTCCCTAGAGTACTCTCAGAACTACGAAATATGGAACCCCAAGCCCAAGAGACCTCTGACTCTCCCTTCGGATGAAACATTTAATAGACTCGTAGATTTTAGAGCTGGAAACATCAAGATTATCTGACAAACAGGAAAGTGAGACTGAGAAAGAGTGAATGCGTTGCTCAATGACAGAATATTCTTCTAAACTTGGAAGGGTTCAATGTCTCAGCTCCCAGCCAATTAATCGTAGGAAATTAAAGGCAGAGGTGGGGATGGCCAGGGCAGGCACGGTGACAGCCGTGACAAGTGATAGCCTGACAGCAAAAGAGGGAGAGCCAAGCTGACCACCAGATCCAGCATTAGCCATGCCTCATGGCCTGGGGCTGTTTTACGCAGGGACAAACAACCCCATGATCCCTAGTAACTCTTAAGACATCCCCGTACTCACAGCTCAGTTAAATCATGAATGTTCACGATGACCTTTGGCCACCCAGAAAATTTAAATTATACTCTATTTACTGATTCCTAAGGCAGGGACTTACATAACACATTTTATGAATAACACCAACAATAATAATGAACATTTATGGAATGCTATGTGCCCAGGTCTGTGCTAAATGTTTTATAGGGATCATCTCATTTGAGAAATATTGCCATCCAAAATGGTTTCAATTAAAAATGGTTTGATATTGGGGCGCCAGGGGGGCTCATGGGTTAAGTGTCTGCCTTCAGCTCAGGTCATGATGTCAGGGTCCTGGGATCGCCCCGCGTCAGGTTCCTTGCTCAGCAGGGAGTCTGCTTCTCCCTCTGTCTGCCACTCCCCCTGTTCATGCTTATGCTCATGCTCTGTCTCTGTCTCTTTCTCTCTCAAGTAAATAAATAAAATCTTTAAAATAAATGTTTTGGTATTTTAAACTGCAGTTGGCTGAAAAATTCACTAGCATGGAAAAACTCATTTGCTAAGGAGGACCCACTTCATGATGGCTTCTGTGTCCTCTGTGTGTGCGTAGACACAACATGGACACTTGAGGCTAATTCTGCTTCTGAGCCAGTCTCCGTGCAATTCCTCATGCTACACGTCCTTCTGCCTTGTGGTTTATTGATGTCTAGGTGTCCTTCAAGAGCCACTGGAGTCCAACCTCCTTGGGGCAGCCTTCCTCCATCACCTGGGCCCTCGTCCTCTCCCTCCTCTGAGCACCACAGTTCTCACTTCCTTTCCGGGTCACTTTGTTTCCATCACATGTGATCTGGTTTTGCCATTCATCTTTTTGTGTGGCTGGTGATAGCCCCACATGTCATTTGCTCGTCCATCCTCTGAGACCTTCGGTTTCTCATTGGCACTGCGGAGAAGATACCAGCTACCTCAAGAGGGTTGCTGGGGGCATGGCTGGAATAATGTGAAAACAGTTTTTTAACTTCAGCATTGCTATATAAATGTTAGTTATTTGTAGTGCATTTTGAGTAGGACTCAATTTACCCAAATGTAGTATGCATGTGGCTTTTCAGGAACATACCTGTTGTGGATGATTTCAGAGGAATCTGCCCAGCCTGGACCCTGAGAAAGGCCCCACCAGCCACCTCTGGGTGTGCAGAATTAACACTGGAACCAGCTTTTTCTGGGCATGCTTCCTGATCCCCTAACTCAAGCTGGGCTACTCAGATTTTCTCTCTCAGATTTAGGATTGAGTTATTGAAGTGCTCGTTACTCTCTAGTAGGAGCCTGAAGTGGAAAGAAACGTAAACCCTGACTCATCTGTAGGCAAGTCTACACTGAAGTAAAAGACAGCATCTGTGTGGGATCCAGAATGAAACCAACTTTGAACCAACAGCCAGGATAGGACCACACCTGACTCTGAAGATAGAGATGGCGTCCTTGGTCTGCTTGTCACTTTTTGGTTCTTATCTTTCTGGAGGCCCGGCTGTTTGTCCTGCCACCTGATTCTAGCACATGCTCTTCTTCTAGATGTTATGTCATGTTGCTTAAGCTATTTTGGGTGATTTTCTATTTTTTTTTAAACCAAAAAAGCCTCAATTAAGGCAACCTATTATGATAGATACACCTGTCCTCTATCTTCTAATTGAGCCAGTTTTTCTGAAAGAGCAATAAATTTTGGAGAAGTAATATTAGACTACTTTATGAGACAAATGCCTTTTTCTTTGTGAAGGTACCCTAAAGGACTAAAAAGATTGTTTTCCCAGAAATTTCCTTCCTGAGTTTGAAATGTCAAAGGGATGTATTTTGTTTTTCAAAACATACTTCTGCATTTCATAATTAGTGCTTATAAAATACCACAAGGCAGGCCTGTTCCAGCGAGTGGGTGGGGTGGGGGGACAAGTCCCACTCTGCCTCTCCCATTTCCAGATCCCCAAATCGACTTTTCATGATGCTCTTGACCTTTCTGTGACAACACGTCATTCGCTTGTCCATCCTCTGAGACCTTCGGTTTCTCATTGGCACCGTGGAGAAAATACCACAAATTAATTCACCAGTTGACACTGTCTTCTAATTGTTTTCATACATTCACGTCATTCATTCATATGGGCTACCTTCAGTTGAAAGTCTTTGTTTCCTTCAAATTATCTTTTTTTATCTCAGCAGCTTCTCTTTTGCTGACTCCTTAAAAATAGGTTTAAGTTTCTTAAGCTTTACTTTCTTCTCTTTCTCCTATCCTTTCTTTTCTTTTCTCTTTGGTTTGTTATTGGTGTTGTTTTCTTCTTCTCCCAGTTCTTCTGGGCAAATCATGTACCCATGCTTGAGAATTCTTAAATGACTCACGATGGCCTACTAATAGAAATCCAAGCTGCTTACCGTGGGATTCAAAGCCCTCCAGCCTTTTGGGATGGGGGTTTTTCTACTTTCCAACCATATTTTCTACTCCACATACCCTCTGCCCTCTCTGTGCTGGGTGCATGCCCTGCCCTGCCCAGAGCCTGCCATCCATCGTCATGTCACGCTTCCGCTCATCCTCTCTTCTCTTTGTGGATTGGCATTCCCTTCTCGTTGCCCATTGAAACACTCCCCGAATCCTCAGCTGGATTGAACTATCTCGCCCTGACCTCCACAATACCATGCTCAGAACTACTATTAGGGCATTGGTTTCCTTCTGCCTGGGATCAGAGCTGCACGTTCTGGTCTCCTTCCTCCCTAGATGGTTCATTCTTTTTTCAGAAGGGCAGCACTTCTTTCTTGTTTCTCTCCTCCACTCACTGTGCAGTGTTTTGTAAGTAGTGAGTGTTCAGTGCCTGTTGGCAGAATCGGGGAGGCTGTCAAGTGCCATGGTTCGGAGAACTGGATCCTGATGGCACATGACAGAGGACTGGAAAATGGCTCGATTCTGTCCCCAGGGTGTGCAGATTTACTCGGGCACATGCCCCAAACCCTCCCCAGTTTTAAGATTATATACTTGTGGGGCGAGAATAATAGCACTCGTGTCATAGTTTGTTGTGAGGATTGAATGAGAGAAGAGAGGGTCTAGTGGAGAGCCTGGCACATAAGCAGTGTTATGTTATTGTTATAAATTAACCTGCATGCTTTGGGCATCATTGAGTACTAAGTCCCAAAGTTTTTGTCCCCAAGGGAGTTTGTACAGACAGAAAGGGTATTTTTATTATTTTTACCTTGCTGGGGGTTTGGATATCTATAGATTGGTTTTAAGCTATTATAATTACGGATTTATGTTTTCTGGATCTGTCTGAGCTATTTTTTGTCCTGCTAATTTCCTCTTATCCACTCTCACAGAGGTTCTTAAACTTGAATGAGCATCAGGATCCCCTGGAGGGCTTGTTAAGGAGCAGATGACTGGGTCTCCGCAGAATTTCTGATTCAGTAGGTCTGGGGTGAGGATGAGAATTTGCATTTCTAACATGTGCCCTGGTGATGCTAATGCTCCTGGTCCAGGGACCCCACTTTGAGAACCATTGCACTGTGAGGACTCAGCTCCCAAGTCAAGGGTCTCATTTATAGATTGTTTAGGGTAGGGTTCTCTGGAACACATGGATTATAATTTCATGTAGAAGAAAGATTAGCAGAAAATAGATGACCCTTCAATGTCTAGACTTGACTGAATGATTATGTTAATAATTTGCAGGTTATTAACTCACCAGTCTCTAAAATCTTTAAATTATTCAGGTTGGCATCTCGAGTGGAACTATTTCAGTGTTACATTAGACAAGTGCTGACGTGGGAATTCTCAGGTTACAGTTTACCGTATCTCATTAGCCTTGGTGCCTAACGCTGGCCAGGCAAGCATAACCTACGTGAGCGTCTTCCGGCTGTCGATGGTAACAGCCCCTGCTGGGACGTGGCCTTGGCTTGGCCGCTGATGCTGGTCCTTCTGTCCTTCTAGCGGGGAGTAACTGCTTCTCTTGTCAGTCACAGAGGCAGATTGGGAGGGGAGACAGAACACAAGCTAGGAGAGATTGGGTGCCCAGCGCTGTTATCTACAAAGAACCCGCTCCTTCTCGCTCTGCTCTCTCTGGGATAGACACAGCAACGCCGAATAACAGAGCATGTTTGCCTTTTGGAACACTGGATTTCTTTCTTTTCCTCTCTTTTTTTTTAAGATCTTATTTATTTACTTAAGAGTGAGCAAAAGAGAGCACAGAGGGAGAGGGAGAAGCAGACTCCCCGCGGAGCAGGGAGCCCAAAGTGGGGCTCATTCCCAGGACCCCAAGATCATGACCTGAGCCGAAGGCAGACGCTTAACCCACTAAGCCACCCAGGCGCCCTGGAACACAGGGTTTCTTGAACCTGAGATTATGATATTATTATTATTTCTACAGTGTGTGTGTGTGTGTGTGTGTGCATGCGTGTTCACGTACATGTGTGTGTTCAGGGGCAGGGAGCAGACATCAGCTTGTTTAATCACCAGAACAACCCTCTGCAAGAATATTTGCTAGCATCCTCATCATGCAGATGAGAAAACTCGTGTTTCTTGAAGATGTTGGGTGATGTTCCCGAATCTCACAGTTGGTGAGTATCAAAGCCAGGTTACAAGCCCAGATTGGGCCCTCACTCAAATGACAGGTGACAGAGGTAGAGAAACAGTAGCTTTGTGTCTTGTTACCAAGACAGTTAGGTGCTTGCTTCATTCATTCACACACTGATTAAGCACACACTATACACAAACCATTATGAAATGTATTCTGAAGGGTACGAAGATGAATGTCCCAAAAGATGTTACCTTAATAGATTCGTCTTTTTTTTTCCAAATAAAAGTTCTCATGTATTACTGAGGCAGCCTATTAATAGGAAGTATAAAAGCAAAAACAATTAATAAAATCAGTAAAAAACCAATAAAACATGTTCTACTCTTCAAAGAGCAGTGATTTTTTTCAGGTTGCTTTGGTAAGATCCTAGTGACCTTGAGGCAGCATAAATATTTGCACCAGCACATATGCAATTTCTTATAGACCATCTTGATGCTCCTCCAGTGTCTCCTCTTGGAGTTGAACCCGATTTTGTTACTGGTTTTCATTCAAATCCATTGAAAACGGATTGAAGTTAGCAACTAATAACATGACAGAGTGGAAATATTAGTGATCACATTATCTAATAAAGGAACAAAGAATATGGAAGCTAAGAGGCTGGAATAATGGCAAATCCAGTTTTTAATATGACCTAAAACTCCCACCATCATTAAATTTTATTACAAAGATGACCCATGGGGAGGCCTGGGTGGCTCAGTCAGTTAAGCGTCTGCCTTCGGCTCAGGTCATGATCACAGGGTCCTGCGATCGAGTCCCGCATCAGGCTCCCTGCTCAGTGAGGAACCTGCTTCTCTCTCTGCCTGCCACTCCCCCTGCTTGTGCTCTCTCTCTCTCTCTCTCTGACAAATGAATAAATAAAAATCTTTATATTGAAAAAACACATAAAGGTGACCCATGGTCATAATTAAGGAATTCTAATGAGAACAGTTGTTATCAGGTAAGATGATTTGGGGATGCACATCATCTCAAGTCAGTTGACTTAAAGCAAGACATCGAGTGTCAAAAGTCCCTGGAAACCCAAAGAAGGGGCACAGCACAGCAGTGACTCCAGAATCTTATCAGATACCAGTTTCCTTCATCTTCTCTCTGTGCTACCTTCAAGTTGGGCTTTGTCCCAAGACTATGTGTCAGCATGGCTTCAAGATGACCACAGCTGTCCCAAGCATCACATCCAGACATGCTAAGGTCTGGAGGGAGGAGAGGAGCTGTCTTCCTTGGGGCCCTTTGAATGACTGAGGAAAACCTTTCCAAGAAACCGCCCCCAGCAGATTTCCCTTCAGGGCTTATTTGGCCTCTGCTAAACCAACTCTCGATACGGGATTGCCAGGTTTGCCTTGGATCCGTCACGACTTACCTGAGTCTCGGAGCAAAACTGGGGCTCTTGCCAACATAGAGGAGGGAAGAGGCCATCATAGGTAATAAATGTGTCTGCCTCAATGTCCAGAAATGTAGACTGGCCAGAAGAGATCTATTGCAAGACACCATATACGGTAAACAGTCCTGAGGGTAAGCACCTTGTGGATTTCTCACTTTGACTGAAAATAGCAATCAAAGTACACTGCTTTTCGATGTCTCATAAATCACGATGATAGGCATTTACAATTCTCCACATACAGCTGTCAGCAGGCTTTTAGTGATTTATTTGAATGGATGCCCATCAACTTGCTAGGATCTATTTCTGTTCAAATGAAAATAAAGAGATGTTAATTAACAGAAGCTGTGGTCACATTTTCAGTAATTGTGTTAGAAAAAAATTTCTCCCAAGTGGATTTTCAATGTGGGGGGCTGTATGAACTCTGGGAGTTATTTGTGATTTAGTAGAAGGCACAATGTTCCAAGATTCTAACCATATCAAAATCTGTTTGGTAAAAAAGGACAGGTCCACAGCTGGATGGCTGGTCATCACCTCAGCATGAGCACTGCCATTCCACCTGAGGCTGAGGGGCATTTCTCTGCCCTGTTTGACTCTGGGTTAGAATTGGCCCAAGAGGAAGCCTCATGAGATCTGGAAGGTGGAATGCAGTAGGGACGTCACTTGGTGAGTTGTTAGGGGCAGATGAGGCAGGTTCTCAGACCTTTCCTTAAGCTCCAACTTCGTGGACAGGGCAGCTTTGCAGCCCTTTCCTGGGACCCCTGCTTGGTGGGTATGGTGGGCGCCAGCTCACCACCCTCACCTCCCCGGGGCTTAGGCTGAGACTTCGCTGTGGACCTCTCTGATCTTTGGTGGCCACTTTCCTGATATCCACTCCTCCAGCTCTTCTAACAGCCATGAATTCTGTCTTAAATGCTTTGTGCTCAGAGTGGCTACTAGTTTCCTCATGAAACCCTGACAGATCAGATCCTCTTGTCTTCCTCTTTTCAAATGCATCCCTCAACACACACACACACACACACACACGGGTGTGTATACACACATACACGCTGCACACACACACACACACATTAATACACATACTCAATGGCTTTGTTAGTTTGACTTCATAAATATGTCACATATATAACATTTTAAAACATTAATACAAATAAGGTATGTTTAGTATGCTCTTCATGTATTTAACAATATTCTCTTTTCCTTTCCTAGATCTTGGATATGTTTTTATGATATAGAGACATTACCTTTGGTATTTTTAAGAGTTCCATAGTATTCTGTTATATGACTACAATGCAGTTTGTTTCATAACCATTCCCGTACTGATGAGCATGTAGGCTGTTCCCAGTATTTTGCCACTATTGATAGGACTGCAGTGAACATTCTCATGAGGTGAGCATGGACATGTGTGCATGGACACACGTTTCTGTAGGATGGCCTCTGGAGGTCAAGGCGGCTGCTGCGGAATGCATTCACATTTAATATTTGATTTGATATCTATTGCAAAATGCCCTCCAGAAAGTGGCAATTTTTATCCTGTTAATTGTATCATGCTTACTAGTGCCTTATTTCCTATGTAAAAAGCCAAGATAAGGGGACATGGTATTGCCTCTCATGACTCCTATAATCTTTTCAAATTCATATTTTGTATCACTTTGTCCCTTCAACGTTCAGGGCAGATGTGCAGCGAAGTGCCAAAAAGGTTGTGACAAAGAAGTTTCTGAGGAACAGATCTAGAACAGAAACCCAGGTCTCTTAATTTGCAATCTTTAGTACTAAATCTATCTTTTTAATTCCCCGTTTTGGCTCTCAGACTGGGACTCTTTCAAGAAGGGATTTAAAGATAATTATTAGAAGCTTAGCATTAAGCTGAACCACATCTAGTTACTATTTTTGAGAATTATAATGGTCCAATATCAGCCGTTTTGTATGATTCATCTTAGTACCAAAGCCCAGGAAACATTACACACATCAGTTTAACATTTATGGATGGATTTACCGTATGTTTCCGTATAAGGCATTATGTACGAGGCACTCTGTAGGCGTCAAAGATAATATTAGGGATAACGTAAGGATAATATTAAGCTTAAGAAATTCACAATAATGAGAGGGAAGGATGCTTTCTTGGGTCTTTGTGGTTTGAGATCTGAGTTCCTCTTTCTCCCAGGATCTCAACACTTGGACACAGATATTCAACCAGTCATTTCTTTTGTCCCCCCAAGTAGGATGCCTTGCACATGGTAGATCACACAAGTAACTGTTACAAAAAGGGCTTTCGGGCTTCTATTCTGACAGGAGACAGACAATACAAAAGTAAACAAAATAACATATACTTGTCAGGAAGAGCCCCTCCTCCTCATAAGTGTAATTTACCCTGTAAGTGCCAAAAGTAGACAGCAGACATGTTGGGTCAGAGCAAGGCAATTTGTTACCCATAATCCAGCGAACGGCGGAAGAATTCCTGTCACCCCAGGTCCCAGGGGTGAGGCCTCGCCGATGCAGCACTGACAGTGGGCTGCAATGGGCCTGAGCCAGGCAGGGTTTCAACACCTGCTCACGAAGCCCACGACAAACAGGCCAGTCCCCCTTCTTCAAGGAAACTAGCACTTATAGAAGAGCGAGACTGTGGTCACTTTGACCTACTTAGTTGAACACCTTTGAAGAGAATCAGACAAGTTAAAGGAAGATAAATAGAAATGATGTAAACTGAACCTCAAAAAAAAAAAAAAAAAAAAAGGACAGAGAATCCAAGAGCGTGGGATGGCATTGGTAGGTCTAACGTACTCGCTACTGGAATCCCAAAAGGAGACTACACAGAGAAGGGGGTGGAAGAAATATGTGAAGCAGCAATTGCTGTGGATTTTCCAAAGTTAATGACAAACATAAAACCATGTAACCAAAGAGCTCCAAGAATACGAAGCAAGATAAATAGAAAACAAGACAGAAAACCAACCAACCACCAAGTAAAGAAAAAACTTATACACCTAAGCATATCATTTAAATTTCTGACACACATGCACACACACACACATACACACACATACACAAAGGCAGAGAAGATTCTGAAGGCAGACAGAGAAAAAAAGACCACATTACATATGAGGAACAAATATAAGAATTACGGTAGATGTCTTGTCAGAAATGAGGTGAGCCAGAGACCTCTTTAACAAGCTGAAAGAAAAAAACTATTGACCCACAATTTTACATATATTGAATATGTGTTTGAAAATGAAGAATGAAGAGTTTTCCAGACCAACAAAAACTGAGAATGTGGGGTCAACAGATCTATACTATAAGAAATGCTAAGGAAAGCTCTTCAGGTAAGAAAAACTATGACACCAGACCAAAACCTTGGATTTACACAAAGAAATAAAGACCACTGGAAATGAAATACATAAAGGAAAAATGATGTTTTCCTTCTTTCTAATTGCTCTAAAAGAAAACTAGCTGTGCAGAAGAAAAATAGTAGCAATACATGATGTGTTGATAGAATATATAAAAACAAAATACACGGGCACAGCAGCACAGAGGATGGGAGGGGAGGGGTTGGGAATACACTGTTGTAAGGTCTTCATGTTACATGTGAAGTGGTGTAATATTATTTGAAAGCAGACTCTGATTAATTAAAGTTGTACCTTGTAAACACTAGGGCAGACACTACATTTTTAAAAAACAGGTATGTTCTTTTCGTAACACTTTATAAAAATAGAATAAAGGCTGGAGTTGTCTTCCTTGGAAAAAAAGAACAAAAACAAAACAAAACAACAAAAACAGGTATGTTCTTTCATCTTGGCCACCGACGTGCCATGTAGATGGAGGAAGACCCAGAACCTTCTGAGCCATATGAGCCACAGCCCTGGATGTGGGAGGCTGGATAATGCTGGAGGCACAGCATCACCACAGGACTGACTGATTTTGACAAGTATCACCCAGGAAGGCTGGTATGAGTCGATACCACTTAAAGAGGAACCCGAGCTTCTGCCGGATTGTCAACATTGATAAATGGCCGACGTTGGTCAGTGAGCAGACATGGGTAAACATTGCCAGGAGCAAGGCTGTGGTGCTCCCATCATTGATGTGGTGCATCCGGGGCTGTTCCAGGGAAGGGAAAGCTCCCAAGGCAGCCTGTCACAGTGAAGGCCAAAGTCTCCAGCAAAAGAACTGAAGAGAGGATGAAGGGTGTGTGTGTTGGGGGCGGGGGGGCAGCGGCTGTGTCCTGGTGGCTTGAAAACACATGGGAGGAGGTTCATTAAAAGCCAGCGGATGTTTAAAAAAAACACCAAAACAAGTATCAATGATAACTCCATAGTGGAAATAAAATGGATAATTATAAAAAGTTCAATTAACCTCAGAGACAGCCAGAAAAGAGGGAAAAAGAAACAGAACAAATGGAACAAATAGCAAACAAGTAGAAGCATGATAGATTTGTGGTGCAAATATTAATCTAAAGAAAGTTGGAGTAGCTACATTAACATCAAAGTAGACTTTGGAACAAGACATATTATCAGGGGTAAGGAGGGCCATGACTAGATGAAGGGGTCATGTCTCCCCTTTTTAGGGATCTTACAGGTGTAGGCACTGGACGACAGAGCTTCAAAATACACAGAACAGAAACTGATAGAACGGAGAGGAAAAGTAGGCAAATCCACCATTATGGTTGGAGATGGCAGCAGTCCTCTCTCAGTAACTAAGAGAGCTGGTAGGAAAATAATCAGTAGAAATGAAGAAGACATAAACACTATAAATTAACTCAACCTAGTTGACATTTATGAAACACTCATGTTTATGGAACCTAACAGCAGAATACATATTTTTTTCAAGGGCACACAAAATGTTTACCAGATTGACCCCATTCTGGGCCTGAAAACAAACCTTAACACATTTAAAAGAAAATTCCCAAACATTTAGAAATTAAATAACATACTTATATATGTGACTTGAGAGTCAAAGAAGTCTCAAAGGAAATTTTAAAGTTTTGAATTGAACGGCAATTTATCGCTTTCGTGTTGCAGCTAACGCAGCGCTAATGGGACGTTTATAGCTGGAAAAGCTTACATTAGAAAAGAAGAAAGGTCTCACAAATTGGTCATCAGAGCTTCCCCATCAAGAAACCAGAAAAGGGAAAGTATGTTAAACCCCAAAACAAGCAGAAATAAGAAGTTGGTAAAGATATAGACTAAAAATGAGATTCAAAGCAGAAAAACAACAGAACAACAGAAGCCAAAAGCTTTGAAAGGATGAATAACATCCACGCAGAGGTGCGGACAAAACAGGAATTTCCAACATCGGCAATGAAATAGGGCACATCGCTATGGGCATTAAAAGGTGATAACACTCTACGAACAATCCACAATGCCCATAAATCCAGCAGTGTGGCAATGTAACAGTGATTGTCAAGTAGGCGTGAAAATACACTCAAATCTGGTCTTCGAGTGGATCCTTGTGGCCCATTTAGCCCATATGTGCTAACCTCTGCCTGTTAAAGATGAAGATATTGAAGTTTCTACTGATTAGGATCTTTCAGCTACTCCTGAACCACCCCTCCTTACAGTGTGTATGCCTGATTAGAGTATTAATCTACATATACCATCTCCCAATGCACATATATACGATTGTTTGAGTTGGAGGCTTTAATGTGCAATCGTGGCATCCCTGGGAATGCCTGTCGTGGACGCGGGACTACGGAGAGCACAAGTGGCCACAGGGCCAGGTTGATGTCCCCCAGTGCCTCCTTTGAGGCCATGCCTCCCTCCAGTGGCTCATCGCCATGACTGAGTGCCTTGAGGATACTGAAGCAGATCTGGTCTTGAGAGACATGGGGCTCTTTTGTTGGGGGACGTTTGCTCAAGGATGCCCCGGCAATCTTCCGCAGATGTCCTGCAGGGGAGGGTAGGACACTTCCACCCCTCTCCTCTCCCTCGCTCCTTCAGGTGAGGGCAGACTTGTGTTGTGTTCCGATCGCTCTCCCAGTCTTTCCCGCCCCCCTCCCTATATCTTTTTTATACAGGCGCTTTCCCTACAAAATCCTTGCCCATTCAATCCTGCCTTGATCCCTGCTTTTCAGAATATCCCGACTAAGGCCATGCTACAGACTGGAACTATTCTGAAATAGAGCAGTCTGAGCTTGATGATGATTTCCGAGGGGCGCGTGGGAAGGATTTTCACAAAGGGGTTTCTTTAAGGGATTGTCATCCCCATTACGAACCTGATTCAGTAAAATGGTCAGAGACAGAAGCGTGAATGGAACATTTCCTCACCCTGGATGCCAAGTTCAGGTCAGGTCACCATAAAATTACACAGTCAGCCCTGAGACCTGGGGGTGTTTGGAGCTGATGGATGGCATTTGAAGGGGGTGAGTAGCAAATCCATTTGGGAAGGCAGGAGACAAGTTTGAAAAATGCCTTTTCTGGGTGCTAGTGGCAGCAGAGATGGTGTCTGAGGACCTCTGTCCACCTGCAGAGCGGGTTACGCTGTGACCCTGTTCTCCTTCGCGCACATGCATTGTCTGCCCTGGCCTGCCCACTGGGATGGTGCCTCTGCACACTGCTCCCCCTGGCCTCCCTCGCCCTCTGACTTCGCTTGGGTGCACAGGATCACAGGGTGTTGATTTCTCCTGCTCTCTCTGGCCTCACCATGGTCTTGCTGTTCGTCTTCATAGCTCATGACCCTCTTACAAGGAGCTCTCTCTCCCCCACCTTGCAATAACTGCCCCTTTCAGGCTCAGGGGAGGCGGCAGCTTCTTACTGTTCCTACCCCTGGGGTGGGGCGATGGGGGTGGAGCTCCACTCTCTCCTCCCCATTCCCCCCACCCAGCCCCCACCTCTGCAAATATCCCCCTTTGGTTAAATCCCATGGATGTCCCAACCGTTTCCCACTGGGCCTGGGCCAGTGCAGTTGTTAACGGGCATAAGATGAGAATTGCAAAATTCCATGGTGGGGGCATCACTGCCTGGCAGGGAACTGCTTTGCTCTCTCTTTACCCAATCACATTTCACAGACTATTTCCTCTACAATCTGTGAGGTGGCACCAGGGAATTCAGGGCCAACCTGTAGTTCTGACAGGGGTCTGGCCTCAGTCACAAAGCTCAAGGGCATTGGAAAGCCTCGCTTACTCCAGGCCCATGCTATCTTTGTCACATCATGCCACTTCAGGTAGGGTAAAATTAGAATAATAGCGACATGGGAAGATCTGTGAATAGAAATAAAGGACTTAATTCCTGAGTTCTCTCCAGTAGCGGCATATAGTTGATCTTCCATTTACTTTGGGTTTGCTTTTAAAGGCTTTGACTTCAACTTCTGGCTTCCTGTAGTTTTTCTTTTATCCTGTTTAAAAAATGTTTCCTGTAGTCCCATTATTTCTTGCAGGGCTCTGTTTGATCTACATGCATAGCTGTATATTCTTACTAATGCAGCATCAAAATATTTTTTTAAAAGATTTTATTTATTTATTTGACAGAAAGAGAGAGAGAGAGTACAAGCAGGGGGAGTAGGAGAGGGAGAAACAGGCTCCCCGCGGAGCAAGGAGCCCAATGCGGGGCTCGATCCCAGGACCCTGGGATCATGACCTGAGCCGAAGGCAGACTCTTAACTGACTGAGCCACCCAGGTGCCCCTCAAAATATTTTTTTAAAAGATTTATTTATTTATTTGAGAGAGAGAGCGTGTGCCCATGCATGGGGCGGGGGGGGGGGGGGGGGGTAGGCAGAGGGAGAGGGAGGAGGGGAAAAAATCCCAAGCAGACTCTGTCCTGAGCTCAAAGCCCCATGCAGAGCTTGATCCCATGACCTTGAAATCATGACCTAAACCGAAATCAAGAGTCTGTCACCCAACCGACTGGGCCACCCAGGTGTCCCAGCAGCACCAAAATGTTTGTACCAGCAATGTCCTGTGCCAGGTAACTTGTCTTAAAAAATACCACTTTGTTGTTTCCTTGAAAAGGATAGATCTGTTTGCAGCCAGTAACTCAGTTCATGCAACTGCACAGATGAATATTTCAAAGAAAAAGGCGATGGTAAGTAAATTAATGAACACTTGTAACAGTCAGGTTAATGATCCCCACACTACTTGTAACCCAAATAAATCCAGTCACTTTCAAAGAGCCCTTGATGATTGATTACTTATTTTTTCTTATAACATCCAACAACCAAAAACATTAAAATGCAAAGAAACTTAAGTTTACTCTCTAACTGGAAATCTGTAATTTAGTCATCCACAGGTAATTATTAGTAGTGGTGACACGATTATAATGCGTATCAATTTGCTTGGTTAATCAGTAAGCCATCCTGTCTTCCTAATGCATTTTTAAGGGCAAAGCAAGTCATCTTAAAATTGATTGCTAGGGCAACATTTCAGCAAATTCTTAATGACACCTGTAATTGGAGAGAGGGGAAAATATTCTTAATCTTTAAAGCCTTAGGTGGTGAAGCAAACACTTTCTTGTGAAAGGCCTTTTTCAGTTTTCCTTGGAAAAGATGGTCAAGCAGCTGCTTCTTTGAGTGGGAGTGCTGTGTTCTGCTAAGGGATGTGCGAGTCCTTCGGACCTGGTGGCGTCTTGAATTTCTTTTGATATTCTGGTTCATTCCCCATGGAACAATAGCATTCTTGTTAACAGTTGACAACAGCCAACTCTTGGGGAAAGTTTAGTTTTTAAAACCCTCCAGAGTGGTTGATAAAGGACAGTGGTTCTCAGCCAGGGATGATTTTTTCTTAGAAGTATTTTATTTATTTATTTGTCAGAGAGAGAGGGGGGGGAGCATTATAGGGGGAGCGGCAGGCAGAGGGAGAAGCAGACTCCCCACTGAGCAAGGAGCTGGATGCGGATAAGGGATTCGATCCCAGGACCCTGGGATCATGACCTGAGCTGAAGGCAGATGCTTCACCCACTGAGCCACCCAGGTGCCCCTCAACCGGGGGTGATTTTGCCCTCAGGGGACATTTGGCAAAGTCTAGAGCCATTTTGACAAGCATGACTCAGCAAGGGTGCTGGTGACATGTGTGAGCAGACACCTGAGATGCAGCTGAATATTCTACAGAGCACAGGACAGCTCCCCCAATAAAGAATTTTCTGGTCCTGATAGAAGCAATGGAGAACCACGGAGGGCTCTCTGCTTTCCCTGAGGCCCGCATGGGCCTCTCCGATCAACTCGGCGACAGCCTCCTGAGGATGTGTCCGAAGCCAGACTGCACTGCACAAAGCTGTCACTGGCCTCTCGGCTTCTCTCCTGGAGAAGGCCACACTCGGAGGCCCTTACTGATCTGTATTCCAGTCTCAGGAAAACTCAATGGGTCATCAGTCGGGAAGCTGCACTCTTTAGTCTTTTCTTCTTTTAACTTGTTCCAATTTGTTCTGAAAGTTCAAAATAGATATATTTTGAGTTGGCTAAAGTCAAGGAAATATTTCCTTTGGGTTTCTAAAAATTTTCCTTTCCTTCCTTTCTTCCTTTTTATTTATTTATTTTCCCCAGAAACTGCTCATTGACCTTCAGTGTCTGCCATTGTCCATTGTGTCACGGATACAAAGAAAGCAGGCTGAATGGTGGGAATTTTTTTTTTTTCCAAATAGGGAAATCCTCATCCTACAATAATCCTCCACAGGCATAACAGCCATTTAAAAATGTTTTTGACAATGAATCGTGGATCAGTACATCAAAAACTAATGATGTATGGTGACTAACATAACATAATAAAATAAAATAAAAAATAAAAATAAAAATGTTTTTGAGAACTAACACACTGAAGGCATATTAAAAAAACCCAGACAGCTTGCGCTTCTCATTTGTGAAGGCTCCTTTTGTTTGGGAGGAGGAAGAAGTGAAGGGCAGGCTCCAGCCCCGGTAGGGGCTGGGGGGTGCAGCCAAACTGGACTCCACGGTGGGAATTGAGCCGGGTCTCTCCGCTGACTTGCAACACCCTCATCCACACTGCTTCCTCTGGTGCCTTCAGAACACCGCACCAGAGCTATGAAAATCAATAAGAAAACATTTGCAAAGCACTTTGGGCTCCTTGGAGGAAGGGTCTTGGAGATGGAAGCCGTATCATTATTCACGTTAGACCTGGCGCTGTCATAAAACAGAGAGGAACCTGCTGAGCAGAGTGCTTTGTGATGACTTCATCTTTTCCTAAGCTAATAGCTATTAGTAGCTAATAGAGCTCCATAGGGACAGCTTGTCACATAGCTCATATTATCAGCCTGATGGTTTTGTCTGAGTCGCTCTTTTTCAAGCTCTAGCAGAAAGTCAGGCAAACAAATTTTTAAGAAGCACAGCCTAAGTCCTCAAGAAAGGCCTAGTATATTTTCATTTTGATATATACTTCACTCAGTTTTCAGGATTCATTTCATTGGTGATGTCTTAATACAGATGTTACTGTAATACGTTTGGGAGTGCAAAGGTAAATATAGACTTGGAATAGTAGAATTTGCCACATCTCCTTCAACATTTCATTTTAGTTGGCCCTTAGCATATCAGTTATTAAGAATTTATTAAACACTCTCTGTTCTAATGGAAGAGATGAAAACAGACTATAAGATGCAAAACACACATTAAACCTAACAAAGACAAGAAAAGTACATGTAGATTGGAGATAAGAGAAGATAGAGAAGTACTTACCATAAGGAGAAATTTTATAGCAGGTGATATCTTTGTTTGGAAAACACCAGTTGTGTTGGTGGGATTCTCCACTGACGACAAAGATTTCAATATGGACAGAAAAGATATTGTGCAGATTGCCTCCAAAGAATACAGGGGCTTTGGTCAAAACTAGGAACCACACAATAGCAACAAAGTAAACACTTTGTAGCCTCTGACAGGCATGGGGCAGGTCACAGACCCAGAGCCCGGCCAGGTGGTCAGGCCGGGTGGTCAGGCTAGGGCAGATGATGCTCGTGCTGGGGCCATGGGTCCTGGATGGACCTCCGCAGCGCTGCTTAAGGGAACAAGGCTTAGCACAAGCTACGTGAGCCAAGAAAGTCAGAGGAAAGCATCATCTTCCTCAAGAAACCATGAGGGTATTCACCACCTGGTCAGGAAAGGGGCATGGGCAAATTTACCACTCCATCAGCAGAGAATATTGTGATCTTAGGCAGAGTCAGGGTGAAGTTTCCTTCGAAACTAGAAGGTTAGATACTTAGAGGAGTAAGTCATCATTTAATATCATTCCTTCTTTTTCTTTTGCTTTTTCTCCTCTCTTTTTCTTCCTTCTTTTGTTCTTTCTTTCGTTAGTTCTTTCTCTTCCTTGAACCTATTGCCAGGTCTGCTGATCTTCCAGTCGCTGAATTAAGCATTTAAGCATTTCTTACTTTTACATACAAAGTGACTTGAAAGTTAGCATATGTTTTTTTAATTTAATTTAATTTTATTATGTTATGTTAGTCACCATACAATACATCATTAGTTTTTGGTGTAGTGATCCATGATTCATTGTTTGCGTATAACACCCAGTGCTCCATGCAGTACGTGCCCTCCTTAATACCTATCACCGGGCTAACCCATTCCCCCACCCCCCTCCCCTCTAAAACCCTCAGTTTGGTTCTCGGAGTCCATAATCTCTCATGGTTCGTCTCCCACTCCGATTTCCCCACCTTCATTTTTCCCTTCCTTCTCCTAATGTCCTCCATGCTATTCCTTATGCTCCACAAATAAGTGAAACCATATGATAATTGACTTTCTCTGCTTGACTTCACTTAATATAATCTCCTCCAGTCCCATCCATGTTGATGTAAAAGTTGGGTATTCATCTTTTCTGATGGCTGAGTACTATTCCATTGTATATATGGACCACATCTTCTTTATCCTTTCATCTGTTGAAGGGCATCTTGGCTACTTCCACAGTTTGGCTATTGCAGACATTGCTGCTATGAACATTGGGGTGCATATGGCCCTTTTTTTCATTACATCTGTGTCTTTGGGGTAAATACCCAGTAATGCAATTGTGGGGTCATAGGGTAGCTCTATTTTTAACTTTTTGAGGCACCTCCACATTGTTTTCCAAAGTGGCTGTACCAACTTGCATTCCCACCAACAGTGTAAGAGGGTTCCCCTTTCTCCACATCCTCGCCAACATTTGCTCTTCCCTGCCTTGTCAATTTTTGCCATTCTAACTGGTGTAAGGTGGTATCTCAATGTGGTTTTGATTTGAATTTCGCTGATGGCTAATGATGAAAGTTAGCATATGTTGACCTCCACGGTCATCAGCAGTGAGCTGCAGGACCCAAGCTCAGGCCACCAGGGCAGGAAGGCTGGCCTCGAATTCTGAATTTGCTGCTGGGTCACTGTATGTTCCTGGGCAAATTCCTTAACACTCCCAAGTCTTACTAATTTCTCATCTCCCTTACAATATTGTTAGGATTAGAGGACATGGATTTTAACAGGACTAAGAGGGGGCCCAGACTATATAGGAACCTAGAAGGTGCTAGCTCTCATTACATTGGAACAGAACGGCCATCTACTAGCTTGAAAGAATTGAACACTTTCTTAAGTGTCTGACCCATCTGGGACTCCAAGAGTGACTCAAGGCCGGGGAAGAAAGTTACGAGGGTACACCACACAATGTTTTTGAGAAGCTTGACCACCAAGCTCACGGGCACTTCAGTGTTGGCTGAACTGAATCTGAATACTTATTTGGAGGAAGTAAAGAGAATGCCAGGGCTGTAAGCACCCCCGGGATGGCGTTATAAGCACCATGAAAGCTACTGATCATGAACATCAGATTCTCCAATTTGTTTTGTGTGCAAAAAGAAGCATCAAGAGCAGAGGCCTAATTCTTCCCCACAGCATCTCATATTTATAATCTCATTTCCTCTCCCAGTGCTCAGTTGACTCAGACATCACTGTCATACCTTACAGAGGTTGAAGGGAAATTCTCTGGGATACAGAGTAGGGCAGTGGTGAGACTGGGCCCTACTTGTAAGTACTCCTTAGGTCATTAATAATTTAGGCAGATAAAGAGCTTTGTTGGTATCAGCAAGTGCCTCACTTTGTCTGATTGCTTTTCCCACCCAGGAGAATTGATATTATTGTCTCAGTCTAGACTGTTCCCTAGCTTATCACCTAGAATGGCTGCTATTACTTCCATGTGGTCAACCCTGTAAGTCTCTTTTCAGTTTCACACAGTAGAGAAAAGCAGGTATGCACTAGGTCTGCAACGTGGGGGTCTGAACTCCCACTGCTTATTTATCACCTTCTGCCCACTTAGTTTCCATTGGGGTCTGGGTATTTGAAAGCTATTGCAGAGATGACTTCCGGGCTGAGGCAGAAGAAAATGGAATCATGGGCTCTTCCCCTTTTGATACCTGCACCTGATGGAATTTTAAAAAGTAAAGAAAACAAAACCCTATCAACTGGGAATAATGAGCTGTAGTCCAACCAAGAAAGAAAAAACAAAGCACAACCTAGTCTCATAAGAGCCAAAGAAAGAGAGTAAAGGAAGTAAAGAATCTTTTGTAAAAAGCAACACGAGATAGTTCCTAACCCACATACGCATGGCCATGCTCCACCCTTCTCAGTATAGTCAACCTTATCTCGATTTCCCACCCTCATGCCAGACCATTCTAATGGACATCCTATCTGGGCATCTTATCATTTCTTTTCCAAACACTTCAGAATGCCTCTCTAACACAGGAGAACTCATTTATTTTACTTTTGGTCTAACTCCAATGCCACTATCACGCCGAAAAACAATGAATTCCTGACTTCTCATGTCCAGTCACAGTCCAAGTTTCCCTGATTTTCCTGTAAGTGTCATTTTACAATTAGATTTCTTGAACCAAGATCCAAAGAAAATCCACACCTTACACTTGGTTGATAAATTTCTTATTTTTTCTTTGTCATTTGTTGAAGAAACTGGGTCAAGCATGTCATTTTTGTTAGATATGATTGGATGATGACAGATATAAAGTGGATACTTTCATGACTTTGAATAGTTTCCTGAACTCTGTGTATTTAATGACTTTTTGTCCTATTGTTTATTGCCAATCCCTCAATCCCTGATGCTTCGGTTGGTTTGGTGCAGTCTTTGATCCGGTGTTAGAACATCCCAGGTTCTATCCTGCTCTGCCCGCTGCTTCCCTGTCTCCCTCTTATCCCCTGCAACCTCATCTTGTAGGTCTCTGCTCAAGGAGAGCATCCACAGAGAAACCTTCCCAGGCTTTCTTGACCAGATATACATTCCCCTTAGTGTATATCCTCAATGTACCATGGACCTTCATTCTATATTGTTTATCAGATTATCACTCTACTTTTATTTATTTGTGTAAATCATTTTTTTAGAGGGGGTGGGGTAGAGGGAGAGGGAGAGAGAGAATCTCATAACTCTGAGATCTCATAACCTGGAGCTTGATCTCATAACCCTGAGATCATGACCTGAGCCGAAATCAAGAGTTGGACGCTTAACCAACTGAGCCCCCCAGGCGCCCCTTTGTATAAGTCATTTAATGCTTGTTTCCCCTATGACTATACTTATTCTGTCATTGTATTCCTGGTACTTAGCCCCAAGCCTGACACACGGTAAATGCTCAAGGAATATTTGTGGAATGAAGAAACTGTTTATGAGCTTTAAGAAGTATCTATACAGTCCTGTGAATATAAGATAGGAGCTAAGCAATTTACCACCACCTTTGTGAGTCTCTCCACATTTAGGTTTTTGCATTCCTATTACTTGTACAATGTTATCATAGGATTACATTTTGAACGCTAATTACTGCTGCTTTGTCATTTTGGATCTTTTTGAAAATGCCTGAATGCTATCTTCATAGCTGAATGACAGCATGGCCTGGAAAAATGACTAGGTAACACGTGTCAGACAATCGCAAAGAATAGCAGGATTTCATGTTTTGTGCTGTATCACAAAAAAATTGCAGCGTGTTTCTGTCACATGCCAGTACACTTTATAATTCAAAGTATTTCTAATTTCATAGTTCTTTACATGAAAACAAGGATGGACAGTCTCTACAATGAATTCAATAAAACTATTGAGTTAAACATTTTTTATATGTGTTCTATAGTGATCATTTTTTAGTTGATATATAGATAAATCAAGAAAATAGTAAGGAGAGGATTGAAAATTTGTTGTTTGACCCAGAAATTCCAATCCTATCTTTGTACCCTAGAGAACTGTTTACACTCATGCTCAAAGAACTGTATTGAAGACTGTTTCAACATTGTTTATGAAAGCTTGAAATGTGAAAACAACCTAAATGTGGTTCATTCACATAATGTAGTACTACAAATCAGCCAGAATATGAGCCAGAGCTAGAAGAAAATAATGATCAATTTCAATTTTGTGTTGAACTAAAAAGAGAAAGTTGCAGAAAAATACATGGAGTATATCATTTATGTCAAGGCTTAAAAGCATGCAAAAGAACACTATACATTTAAATGGACACACAGAACTGTACTTACAGGGTAAATATGTGCACTTATAACTGCCAACTTCCAGAAAGCTGGGAGTGGGAGCATGGGGAGGGGCTGAGGGGAGAGAGTGCAGTTGGGGAGAGGCAGGGGAAGGGGGCTTCCACCGTATTTGCACCATTTTGTGTCTTAAGCTCACTGATGAACATTTATTCTATTAATCTTTGAAGTTTATGCATCTTGTAGGACTGAAGTATTTAATAGTACTAAGGAAAACTATGATGTTGAGTAAAATTTAACCTCTGATGACTAAAATCCATCTTATTATTTTTTTTACTAATACACACAGCAGTTCAACAGTTTATAGAACCTGCTCTTTACCTATAGTTATTTTCTTGTTTCCTTCCTCCTTTTTTCTAATTCTTTTCATGAGTCTTCCATACTTCTCCCCAATCAATGATGTGTCTAAAAAATTAGATCTTATCTTTCTTTATCTATCCATCTAGCTATCTTTCATCTCTCCACCCATCCATCATCTATCTACCCAGATGTATATTTATATCAAATGTTAAAAGACAAAATTCTACTGAGTAAATTTTTAAAGATCTTATTGGCTTTATTCAATGATTCATGAACCAGGCAGCATTCCATCTAGCAGACAGAAAGGAGCTCTGAGGTGCTGTACAAAATGGAAGACTTTTATAGACAGAAGGGAACAGGAACAAGGAAGTTACATGGGATACAGATGTGGGTTGGTTAAAGCAAGGTTACTTTCCTTTAGGGGAGAGCAGGGGTCCACCAGGCAGATTACCTAGTTAGTGTTGGTCAGGTGATTCCTGACTGACTGGTTTAAGATTCCATTTCTGGGAGAGCAGAAACTGTAATTAGGTCTCCATTTGGTGACACAGGGCTTAGCATAAGCGACTCCATTTGGTACCTGTTGTCTTGTTTTTAACATGAGAAACATGATTTACTCTATCGACTTCGAGTTTGACTTAAATCCTTCTAGTTGACAGAACCAGCTCTAAAGTGCTTTACACTTTGGGGCACCTGGGGGGGCTCAGTGGATTAAGCGTCTGCCTTCAGCCCAGGTCATGATCCTAGGGTCCTGGGATGGAGCCCCACATCAGGCTCCCTGCTCAGTGGGGAGCCTGCTTCTCCTCCCTTTTTAACCCCCCCCCCCCCCGCTTGTGCTCTCTCTCTCTCTCAAATAAATAAATAAATAAATAAATAAATAAATAAATAAAATCTTTAAAATGCTTTGTACTTTGAATTTGGGAAAAGGTCTCCCAAAAAGGAGGGGAGGGGTAGCAAAATTCCAATAAACTTCTGGAAAAGCTCAGCACTAGTTAGTTACACTGGGTTTCTCAGCTCTGTGAAGTCTCTGAGTTCTGTTCTGAGATGGAGAAGCTGCCAGACATCTGTGTGATCTTTTTTGGGTTGCCAGAGGTAAGTCGCTGGCTGTTATCTTTTATGTTATTTGTCACTTGCTGATTTTCTTGAAAGAGCTCAACTTGAGTGCTTTTGTTTCAGCTTTAGTCAGTGCACCCCCCCACAACTGCTGAGAAACTCTTCGTCTATCTTACATCTCACCTTGTTTGGAGTGAAATAGAAGTCACACCTTGGGCGGGGGGAATGGGAGAAAATTAAATCTTGCACAATGTGTGGCTTTTTTCCAGAGTTCCCTGCAGGGTAGCAGCTAACTGTTTAATCTTGCTGTCTCTTTGAGGCATTTTAAAGCCAATTTTCTGGGGGAGTGGATTGTTACACTGCTGCTATTTTGAGAAGAGTGAGCAAAATGTTTAGCTTTTTCTTGTATTCGTACAAATGACGTGAGCCCGGTGATGTGGTGACTCAGTGGCTTAGGATACTTTGCACAGGCTTCGGAGAGGAAATAAGCAGGTTAGAGTATTACTGTTGCCAGATCCAAAGAAGGAAATATCAAATAGTAACCTTGAATTCAGAATGTCCCAAAATGCTTTTGCCTAGAGCATATGAATATAAGTATCAGAATTCAATACAGACTCTTCCATACTGGGGAAAAAAGGATCTGGGGATGGCCTGAGATTTCCCCAAGATCAATAATGAGGTCTTGTCCTCTACTTCCAGCAACGCCTTTATCTTTTCATCTTGTGTCCTCCGAGTGCTACCGACAGCCAGCATGGAGCCAGTTACTGAGCTGTAGATTAGAGGAAACTCATGAGTTTACCATGGCAGCAGTCTATTGTCTTCAAGAGGGCAGGCAGGGAGTCCAAACTTTCTTTGTGTTTCTCTTAGAACCAAGACAGTATTTGCTCAATAAGTACTGATTACGGGACTGACCCTAATTTGCAACACTGTATCATGGTGCCACGATCATTAAAAAGGTTTGATTTTCACAAACCAATAGACAGACAAATTACTGGAATGGCATAGAGGGTCCTGAAGTAGCCCCAGATACTAAAGGAGCTAAATTAATATATGATAATTTCAAAGCAGTTGGGAAGAGATAGATTATTTAATAAATGGTTGGGACAACTGAAAAAAAGTTGTAACTCGACACCAAATCCATTCCAATGACTTAGAAATTTAAATGTAAAAAATGACTGCTAGCATGGGAGATTTTTTAGAATGAATATTAAGAGGTAGAAATGTGCTCACTATGGCAGCACATATACTAAAATTAGAAAGATACAGAGAAGATTAGCATGGCCCCTGTGCAAGGATGAACATTTCTACACAGCAGAAAGCCTAAAAAGGAAAATTAGAAACCACAACTGGGAGAAAGAAATACTTGTAATGCACAAAAGAAGGACCTCATCGTCCAGTACGAAGCATTAGCAGACCAGTAAGAAAAAGATCTTAGAAAATGTGCAAAGAACCCGAATGAACAATATATTGGAAAAAAAAAAAAAGTGGTTCCACCACGTAAAAGGATGCTTGATATCATTGAAAATAAAAGAAATAGAAGTTAAAATCATGAACACAATTTTTCACCTATCAGATATATCAGATGGTCTTGCAAGATCAGATAATTAGATAATACACATGGGCTGGAAAAAGGCAGTCCCATACATTGCTGGTGGGAGTATAAGCCTCGCTATCTTTTGGAGGTAAGTAGACAATATCTTTCAAAAGTATACATACTTTTAAATTTGATAATTCAACTCCTAGGGACTGATTCTACCGATAGGACATAGGTGCATAATGAAACAAATACTTATTGTGCTATTGTTTGTAGTAACCTAACACTAGACAAAATTTAAATGTTTATTAAGTAGGGGCTGGTTAAATAGATCATAAAATAAGTTGATAATGGAATCATTAATATAACTATTATAAAGCAGGTACATCTATGTAGACCAACATGAAATAATCCTCCAGATATACTATTTAGTTTTAAAAGATGCACAGAATAGTGTACTCCTATTTGTGGCATTTCAAATAAGTGAGCAAACGATGGAATACTCTAAAAATGAAATTGAGCTGGTGTACCTATAAGCATTTTAAGAAAACATAAACATATTTTTTTAAGATTTTTTATAAACTTGGATTGAGGAAGACCTTCCTAAGCAACTACAAAACCCAGTGGTCCTAAAGTGAAATAAACTGATAGATTTCACTACATGAAGATTTAAAAACTTCTGAATATCAAGAGATAGCATAAACAAAGCTTTCAGAAAGGGAATTAATAACAGAAAATATTGTAATATATAAAAGAGACACATGGATACACCTACATGTGTAAAAATCTCCTACAAATCACTAAGAAAAAAAAAAGATAAAGGACCAAACAGAACAGGGTTTGCAAAACCAAGTGCCTACAGGGATTAGACAAGTCATTGGAAAAGATCAGTGACCTGTTGCAAGGGGACAAGGGGTCTAAGAAACACCTACTCCACTAGAGAAAGGAGCCTTTCTTCTGTTCCAGCCATTTATTGCCATTGGGGGCCCAATGTTGTAGAGCCTCCAAATATTCAGAAGAGGCTAGAAATATGGATTTAAAAAATGTTAAATATTCCAATTTCTAAATGTTGGCAACTAATTTGACAAGAACTACAAAATGCTGTGTAGAATGAGCAAAACACACATTTTCAAACTTTGTTATAGAAAAATGAGCAAAGGCTGAAAACAGGCCATTCACAGGAGCACAAATGGTCACAAGAAATTTAAAAATATGGCTCACTTCCTTTAGTCAGAGAAAGGCAAAATGAAATCATGAGATATAGTTCTTACCCATCATAGTGCCTGAAATTAACAAGAATAGACAATATTGTGTGTGCATACAAGGCTTGATAAAATGGGAAATTGCATATCCAATTGGTAAGAGTTTAAGTGTTGGTATCTTTTTCTGGAGGGCATTTTGAGACTATCAAAATTAAAATTTTAAGAGCATGCCCTTTGATTTAGTAATTCAATTCCTAAGTATTTATTCTACTAAAATATTTTCGTCTGTGCACAAATATGCATCTAGTATTCTTTGTTATATTGTTTATCATTATGAGACATTGGAAAGTCTCATTCCCTATGGAAGGACGGTTATGTTAAATAAATTATGGTTGAATCCTCACTATATAATATCGTGCCATCACTGAAAAGGATGAGGTACCTCTCTGTGGCACTGCAAGAGCTCCAAGCTATATTACATGAAAAGAGCAAGTTACAGAACAGTACATATTATACAATCTCACTTACGTGAAAATTATTTGTATGTATACATACATTTGTGCATACGAATGGATAGAGAATAGCTTGGAAGGCTCTACTCTATTGGCTGAGTCAACTCTGGGAAAGAAGTGTGATTGATGGTGGTGATAACAGGCAGTACTGGAACATTTTTTCTTAGCTTTTTTTTTTTTTTTAAGTTTAGATCAGATTGGCAGACTTAATGTATAGATGACCACACAGTAAATAGTTTAGGTTTTGTGGGACATGGTTTCCGTCACAACTACTCAGCTCTGATGTTGTAGCAGGAAAGTAGCCACAGACAGTATGTAAATGAGTGGGGGTGATTGTGTTCCAATAAAACTTTATTTATCAGAACACAGAGTGGGTTGGATTTGGCTCCAGGGCTGTGGTTTGTCAGTTCTGTTTTAAATGCTTTTCTGTTTTCTGGAGATGTTTATTTCTTTAGATGTTTGAATCTTTTAATAAAGAAAATGTATTAATACCTTTTGTACTTGTAAAAATTTCTACCCACTTGCATTTTCTACTGGTGAGAAAGCAAAGGAAATAGCATAAGGTCTCATTTATTTTTAAATTTTAACCAGTTTCTAAAAATAGCACCCATGGATTGATTAATTTATCTATCTCCTCTCTGGTTTAAAAGAGCACGTTTATTGTGTACTAAATTTTTACATATATTTGGGTCTGTTTTTGGAGTCCCTATGTTCATGTGCCAAGGCCAAACTTCCAACATTGAAAAAGCTTTTAAATCTACTTTTTTTTTTTAGATTTTATTTATTTGCGAGACAGAGAATGAGAGACAGAGAGCATGAGAGGGAGGAGGGTCAGAGGGAGAAGCAGACTCCCTGCCAAGCAGGGAGCCCGATGCGGGACTCGATCCCGGGACTCCAGGATCATGACCTGAGCCGAAGGCAGTCGCTTAACCAACTGAGCCACCCAGGCACCTGCCTTTAAATCTACTTTTATGTGTTAAGGCTAGTCCCCACCTTACTTTTCTTCTCTTCCAGAATTTTCTTGACAGTTTCATAGGTTTGTCTTTCAGAATAAGACGTTTATAATGTTTTACTTAAAAAAATCCTGTTTTGGATTTTGATTGGCTGCAATTTAAGGACAGCTGACATCTTTGCATTATTAATTATTTCTCCTGAAGAACTAGGTACATATTTCCATTTTTTTTCAAGCTCTCAATGTCCTTCAACTGAATTTTTACAATGTTCTGCACAGATTGTACATCCGACATGTTTCTTGTTAAGTCTTTTCAGGGGCTATGGCAGACACTGTAAATTGTATCATTTAACACCAGCTCCAATTCCCTTCTAGCATGCTTCCTGTAAAGACTCAAAGGCTAAAAACCACATTTTCTAGACTCTGTGGTAGCTGGCGTTCTGCATGTGATGCGAGTTCTATGGAGCTGACACACCAGGGTAAAATTTTGGAAGACAGCACTGAGAACCAAGAGGGGACCCGTTTGGAAGTACAGATCTCATGGCAAAGGTATTCAGCAGCGTTGGGGTCTTCTCTAGAAACTTCCTGTGATGTGACTGGGTATTGCTGCAGGTAGAGTTGCTCCTCATTTTGTGGCATTCAAGTTTGGCTCCCTGAACTGTATCCTCCAAATACCATAAACTTCCTAATTTCTTGTAGTAAACTTGTTTTTGTTTAAAGTAGATAGAGTGGATTCTGTTGTCTGCAATCCTGCCTGATATCCATGCGTGTTTCATTTTATTATAAAAGGGAACTTTTATTCCCCCATATCTTCTGATGTTGATTATTATTTTTTAAATTTTTTAAATTTTTATTTGACACAGAGAGAGAGAGAGATAGTGAGAGAAAGAGAGAGAGCACAAGCAGGTGGAGTGGCAGGCAGGCAGAGAGAGAGGGAGAAGCAAGCTCTCCGCTGAGCAAGGAGCCTGACGCAGGGCTCGATCTCAGGACCCTGGGATCATGACCCGAGCTGAAGGCAGCCGCTCAACCAACTGAGCCACCCAGGCACCCCTCTGATTGTTGGTTATATATGAGAAAGCTATTAGTTTTTTTTTCTATATTAAATTTGTAACTAGCTACCTAACCTAATTCAGATTGTTTCTAATCATTTGTAATGAAATTTCTAGTTTTCCAGTCATATAATCATATCCTCAAATAATATTACTTTTGCCTCTTTTGTTCCCATATTTAGCCTTGACATCTTGCCTTCTAAAGTGCATTGACTCACAATAATATTACATGACATTACACTGACTCCAGATCGATGTTAAATAATAATGGATAAATTGGACATCTGCATCTTGCATTAATACTTGTAATGTTTATCAGGAAGAACAACGCTAGATTTTGCTTTGTCATATATTAATCATGTGGAGCATTCACATATCATAATTTTCACATTCTTAAATCATAAAAAGATGTTGAAATTGGTCAGATGAAAGCATCTCAGGAGATAATCATCTCTTCTTTGACATCTGATACGCTGAATTAAATTTAAGACTTCTAAATCGCCTGTGCCAAACAGCACAGCGGAAAGGTTATCAGAGACTCATGACAGTCCCTCCCTGTGGAGTTCTTTACATGAAGTACCATTCTGACTCATTTAATGCTTCTTGCCTTGAATTCCGCTTTGTCTGATATTGCTATCACGACCCCCGTGTGTTCCCCAGCCAGTCTGGCAGAAAATCTGCCGTCTCACCCTTAACAATCCTCACACCCTTGCCCTGCCTGAGCTGTGAAGTCTGAAGGACCACATCCTTTCCCAAAGGAGTCAGCCCAACTTCCCCTCGTCGCTGAACAGGGCGCCACAGGGCGTGCTGCTCCTGATCTGGCCCATTGCTGCTGGGAGGTCTCAGGGGCCTGCTCCTGCCCAGGACCACCAGGGTCCCCAAAAGAGCTTCTCTGTGAGCATTTCTATTCCCTCTCGCCGACGCTTGGCCCAAGGTGGCCTTCATCGGCTCCCCCAAACACAGCCCTAAGCCCCGGTTCTTTCAGTATAGTTCACCTCTCTGAGATGCTCTGGAGAAGCTGACCCATTTGTCCCACAGACATGACGTTTTTTCTAGGTCTCTGACCCTCATCCAGAGGTTTTCCTTTTCAACTCTCCAAACATGAAAGTTTCCTTTCAGTCCTTTCCTTGGACAATACAGGTTGACTTTGTATTCAAGCCTTCAAAAACACAATGGCATGCTTATATTTTATCTTAGACTTTATAAGTCCCCAAAGCTGGTTACTCTCTTCCATTCTCCCCCATTTCCTCCTCATCGTCAGAGCAGCGGGGGCTAAAGAGAAAGACCCAGCCACACGTAAGGGGGGAGAATAGAAAAAACGGATCACAAGCGGTGGGGGTGGGGGCAGAAGAGGAGCCGGTCACACGGGTTGGGGGGGCAGGGAACGAATTGGGCCTCTCACAAACCGCAGTGTGGTAGTTAGGGCGGCGCTTATGCTAAAACAGCAGAGAATAAAATTATAAGTTAAATTCTCCAAAGGTCACCCTTCAGTAAGGTAACTTTTACTACAGAGTTTGTGTGTTGTGTTGCGTTTGCGTGCATGTGAGTTAAAGGTTTGTAATGTGCTTTTAGTTCTTTATCTTTGTGATTTTAATTATATCAAGATCTTTGTTTCTGGACTCATCAGATTTCGACAGTATCTTTATGATTCTTCCTGATGAAAAATGTGGAAATTTTTTCCTTATACTTCCTCACCCATTCTATTCTGCCTCTCCAAGTTTGTTGTGGTGAGGTAAAAATGTACTACTCAAATACACAGAAAATGAAATTTCATTTTAAATAACTGAGCTGATTTTATTCTGGAGTGTCTGTTCCCATTCAGTGGTAAAAGGAAATGTTAAATGAAGCAGCAGCAAACAGCACTAATAAAATAAAACTTCCAGTATTTCAACCCTGTTTTTTCCCAAAGAATCTTAACCATGTCCATTTTGGGAGCCTTAGGCTAATCCAGTTGAAACTGTCTCTGTGGGGTGTGGTTACCTGATTTAGCATATCAAACACAAGACATTTGAATGGGACATATTTATACTTAAAGATATATATCATTGTTTATCTGCAATTTAAATTTAACTCAGCATCCTGCATTTCATCTGGCAATCCCATTTGAGATGGGAAACGAAAGGGCTGGGGGGAGAGGAGCAGAAAGGAAACAGAAAGGAAATGTTGAATTTATCAGGAGACTTCCCCTCTTCTCTTTGGGTGGTGTCTAGGCCTCGGGAAGCCAGAGGTACATCATCATGGGGTGGAGGCTGTCTGGTCTCCACGTTTATTTTCTGCTGGCTCCCGTGACCGCTGGTTGAGGTGAGGTTTATTTTGTAGACTTTGGGTGTGGGTTTCTGTCTACTTTGGTCCACTGATGAACTTCTGTGGCTGCCAGGACTTGTGATCCATTTTCTTGGCCCAGGCTGTGCCAGGATTGCTCCAAAAATCTCAACATTGCTCCCTGATGACTGGCTCTTCCTTACAGGTGGTGAGAGGGGTCCAGTTGCATTTTCCATCCTGCCCCAGCCAGGGGATGGGGTGGGGTACATCGCCAGGGCCTGCCTCTGCAGCTAGGGGTGAGGGAGGCAATGTGAGAGACAGTCCTGCAAAAGCACACAGCTGTGGGAAAGGTCAAAGGGAGGAGTAGGTTTTGCCCAAATGGATAACAGGATTTGCCCTTTTTCTTTTACCCCACCAGTGTAGCTCCTTCTGTGTGCTAAATGACTGAAGAGAAGAAAGATGGCGTGGCTGAATGGGCCCTCTTTCAGCCTTGCTTACTCTGCCTGTCTCTCATGTAGAACTCAAGTCTGAGAGGAATGTTCTCTTTGCTTCTACAGCCAGCCCTTGCCCCCTGACCCCACCTTTTCCAGAAGGACAAATTGGTTAAGTTTTCAGAACATCTTTCACTTTTAGAGAATCTCGTCTCTATTATGGGGTTTATATAGGTATACATTTGCTTAAGCATTAGAATGAAAAACCTTATTCTTTTGTCTTTAACTAGAGTTCCCATAAGTTTAATGACTAGGTATTAGTCCAGGAAGTTAATCCAGTTTCTAGTAACTGTTTCTTATTGTTAGATACTTGAACATAGTTTTTACTTCAAAGTAAAGGTTGTGAACAAAGATATTCCTGGAGCTTTGTGTTTTATCCTGTTTCCTCATTTTGCATTATCAGCATTGGCATTACTGTGTCAGATAAGAACTGCAAGAGCATCCATGGTACATACAACTAATTGCTTTCTAGAAGGATTGTTATATGCTGGGAAAAAAAAAATGGGATGTGATTAATGTTTACTGCGATGATGTTTTCCAAAGACCAAGAATGGCTCAAGCCCTGCTCTAGCCAGGAATACTTCAGCCTATGGGGTTGCTGATGGGGGCATATGAATGAAGGAGAACACAGCCATTGGCTGAGACATTGGTCCCAACTTCTGTGTGGCACTCACATGAACCAGGTGGAAACTTAATGGAAGTCCTTGGCCCCATGCCCAGATCTAGATCTTAGACCTCACCATCATGATAGTGGGGTTTGGGGGGTGGGGGCATTGTATCTGCTTACAGAAAAGCAGGAAGCAAGGCTCCTGAGAACTGTTCCAACCCTGAGGTTAGTGTACATGTAGACTGTCTACCTGGGGCCTTTTCACCCCATATTCACAGGTGGGGGCTAGAGTCCCAGACCTGCCAGTCAGGGAAGCCTGTCTGAAGCTTCAGTAATGGGATCTGGTTGTGATCACTGGAAGCCCAACCCCAAATCAGGAAGGGCTTCTCACCCTTGAGGAGTATCAGAATATCCTGCTCTGGGGCGCCTGGGTGGCTCAGATGGTTAAGCGTCTCCCTTCGGCTCAGGTCATGATCCCAGCGTCCTGGGATCGAGTCCCGCATTGGGCTCCCTGCTCCTTGGGAGCCTGCTTCTCCCTCTGCCTCTCTGTCTCTCTCTGTCTCTCATGAATAAATAAATAAAATCTTAAAAAAAAAAAAAAAGAAAATCCTGCTCTGACCTCCTGGGCTGGGTTCTCTATGATGTCCCCATTCATCCTCTTTTGGTCTTTGTGACAGCCTTACTTATATTGATCAGTAAAGCTTCTGACGGCAGCCATTATGGGACATTAACCCAGGGCCTCCTGATACATTAGGCAAGAAATGACACCCCTTTTTCATTCCAAACTATGCTTAACTATGTGACTTAAACAATTTTACCAAAAAAATATAGTCTAAAGAGCAAGCTAGCAGTATAAAAACAATTCATGAAATATGGGTTCTGAAAACAGAATCCCACAAGGAAATAAAATACTTCCTTTGCTCTCAGATTCAGTAAAGTCCCCCATCTTTTGTCATGAGCTTTAATTCTGCTTGGTCCCAGCCAGGCTGGGCCAAGAGTGGGGTGTGGAGATGCTTTGGGTTTTTTCCTCAGTCGTCGTGGTCCGGACTGGCTTGTTCTGGGTCTGTCATGCCCCTCAGCACTGTGACATTCTCATCTTACACGCCCCCCTTTTCTGGGGGGATTCAAATAGAATCAGCCTCATAGTCACACATACTTTATTTCCCAACCAGAAGTAAGATTCTAAGACATCAAGCACTTTACAGTCAAGGACTGTCAGCAGGTTGTGCTAATGAGGAAAGGAAAGAAGAAAGGGAAACACTTTTATTTTATTTTTTTTGAAAGGGAAAGGCTTTTAAATTCAATTCTCCAAAAGCTTTGTCAAGCTGACTGGCAACATTTTGGCTGGTGGAATAGTCCAGAACATTCATTCAGATCCATTCAGCACAGGAGCTAGGATACTTCTTTCAGTTAGTTAAGATTAGTCAGAAAGGACCCCGGAGAAGCACATCTGGATGAAGCCACCTGAGGCCCTTTCTTTTTCTTTTTTTTTTAAATTTTATTATGTTATGTTAATCACCATACATTACATCATTAGTTTTTGATGTAGTGTTCCATGATTCATTGTTTGCGTATAGCACCCAGTGCTCCATTCAATACGTGCCCTCTTTAATACCCATCACTAGGCTAACCCATCCCCCCACCCCCTTTCCCTCTAGAACCTTCAGTTTGTTCCTCAGAGTCCATAGTCTCTCATGGTTCGTCTCCCCCTCCGATCTCCCCCCCCTTCATTTTTCCCTTCCTACTATCTTCTTCTTTTTTTTTTTTTAACATATAATGTATTATTTGTTTCAGAGGTACAGGTCTGTGATTCAACAGTCTTACACAATTCACAGCGCTCACCATAGCACATACCCTCCCCAATGTCCATCACCCAGACACCCCATCCCTCCCACCCCCCACCACTCCAGCAACCCTCAGTTTGTTTCCTGAGATTAAGAATTCCTCATATCAGTGAGATCATATGATACATGTCTTTCTCTGATTGACTTATTTCGCTCAGCATAATACCCTCCAGTTCCATCCATGTCGTTGCAAATGGCAAGATTTCATTTCTTTTGATGGCTGCATAATATTCTATTGTATATATATACCACCTCTTCTTTATCCATTCATCTGTCGATGGACATCTTGGCTCTTTCCACAGTTTGGCTATTGTGGACATTGCTGCTATAAACATCGGGGTGCACGTACCCTTTCGGATCCCTACTTTTGTATCTTTGGGGTAAATACCCAGTAGTGCAATTGTTGGATCATATGGTAGCTCTATTTTCAACTTTTTGAGGAACCTCCACACTGTTTTCCAGAGTGGCTACACCAGCTTGCATTCCCACCAACAGTGTAGGAGGGTTTCCCTTTCTCCGCATCCCCACCAACATCTGTGGTTTCCTGACTTGTTAATTTTAGCCATTCTGACTGGTGTGAGGTGGTGTCTCATTGAGGTTTTGATTTGGATTTCCCTGATGACCTGTGGCCCTTTCTTAACGTCAGGAAGGACTCAGGCCATGCAGGTAGACGTTTCTGATGGGATTGCTGTGAAGAAAGTGGTCCCAAGGTCTCTTGGCACTTTTTCCAGTCCACATTAGCCCTCCTGACTCCTTCTGCCTCCACCCCAACCAGCCAAACAGCCAAGGAGGGTTTGGGGAAGAATCAAGTGCAAATGCTTTCAACCTCTGGTCACCTGTTCCCCTTGTTCACCTTGGGGCACAGACTTTGCCTTCCTGGGGACCCCAACCCAGGACTGTATGTATACGGGAAACTTCCAGTGTTCATTGTATTTAAGTATATCTTCTAAGAGGGCAGAGCATAACCCACTGGGAAAGCTGTTGGAGAAGAAAAAGTTTCTAAACTCCTAGAGATATTGATATTAATGGTAACACCTAGCAGCTGTTGGACATATAGCACCTACCGGGCACTGTTCTCAGTTGTATCTAAGAAATCATCGTATCTTTCTGTCATCTGCAGTGTAGAAGGCAGGGCGCCCCCTTCCTGTTGAGGCCTGGTCCACCCAGCGTGGAAGGTGCTGTGCATGCACCACAGGGTAGCAACACAGGCAGGATGTGCAGAGAGGACCCATAGGGGCTGCTTGTATCTCTGCCCACCGCGGATATGAGGCAGCAGCCTAGCGTGCCTGATGCGGAGACTGCATTAATGACAATGTCCCGGGCCCCCTTCCTGGGTGTGTACCAGGGATGTGACTCAGGCTGGTGGGCTGGGCAAATTCACTGTGGGCTCTCTGAGTCGTCACTGGGAACACCCGGTGATCCTGGACACATATTTGGAGCGGTCTGAGCACTTGCTGTTGTGACCTTAATTTATCTGACAAACACGTATTGAGCACCCACTGGGTGCCAGGCACAGCAACAAACAAACTTATTTGAGCACTTCATTGCCTTCTGCTACCGTAAGATGTTTCAAGTTCACCTTGAAATTTTTTCTCCCACGGTCCTGGAATCAACCCCTCCTTCAAGGAGCTCTGATTCATTTTACTGGAGAATGATGTTTAGAAGCCAAAGTCCTTGTACTTAGTGTTCTCATTGCCACTGGAGTGTCATTGCCTGTGAGCTGTCCTAGCTTGTCACAAGAACTCAGGAGCCAACCTGAAGGAGCTCTCAAAAACCAAAGCTAGAACAATTTGTGCAACAAAATAAATAATGCTAGTTTTAGACTATAACCCATAGAAAAAAGTGACGGTCCATAAGCCCCTACTGCTATAAATAAGTAATTGAAGATATAAATAGAGGAGAAGGAACATCTCTTATAAAATTTCTATTAATACATGTAGATAGACAGAAATTGAAAATCACTCTTAGGCAAACTTGCAGACAGGACCCACCAATGGATGGTAAAAGTTTGAGGAGATGCAGGACACTTGCATACTCTCAAAGTATTTTCCCCCAAATATATGCCAATGACAAAGTGAAAAGTAGTAACTCTGCAATGAAGAAACATCTTCTTAACCAAGTGATCGAGGTTAACATCACCAGTAACAACCCTGTGATAGGATACACTGACAGCAAGCACGCCTGGGGTATTCTGGCCCCAAATCCATTACTTCCTCCCAATCATGAGAAAACCTCAGACAAATGATCAAAACATTTTACAAAATAATCCATTCATACTCTTCAAAATGTTAAGGTCATGAATGATGCAGCAAGATTGAAACTGTCACGTATTGGAGGACAAGAGGAAGAAATAAGCACTAAATGCAATGCTGGCTCCAGGTAAAAAGACGTAAGTGGAAAAAGCAGTGAGACTCTCGATAAGGTCTGTAGTTAGTTAATAGTATTCCTGGTTTTGATCATCCTGCTCTGGTCACATAAAATATTAACAATAGTGGAACCTGGGAGAAGGGTGTACTATTTTTGCAACCATTCTATAAATCTAAAGTTAATGCAAATAGAAAGTTAATAAAAAAGAAGGAAGAATTAAAAAAAAATAAACCTCATCTGTAAAATAGGGATAGTAGTAGTACCCAACTCACCAGGTTGTTAGGAGAGTTAACCTGAGTGCAGGGCTCAGGCCTGGTGGTGCTGAAAGTCGGTGCTTCCCTCAGTGGCCCCCCACAGAGAGGGAGGGGATGGGGTCAGCAGACAGAAGAGAGCTGTGTGCTGCCTGCTGGCCTGCCTCAGGGGATACCCAGGGCCCGGGACATTGAGGCTATGGGCACCAGGAAAGTAAGGAACAGGCCAGCTGAGTGAAAAATGCCACCCAGCAGAAGCTCGCAGCAAAAGGCCACACCTCTCCTGAGAAATACTCCCACCTTCAAAGAACTTCAGTTCTATTCATTGTGTTTTATATTGAGTGAGAACAATTTATGGAGATGTGCTTTTTTGCTGAGTGATTTCTGTTGCTTTTTTCCATTTCTTAAACTTCTTGCCCAAACATGGTGGCCAAGTGCACGATCCTGTGGGCCAGGTGAGCTGCAGGAGAGATGTCTAGAAGGGGTTCCTGCATTACCTGGGCTATTGGATGACATGTGCTCTGAGTTCTTTCCAACTGTAATTCCTTAGGTGATGGAAGCCTGAGAACCCAGCACAGGGTAAAGATATCTGGAAGGAGGTCTGAGTCAAAAAATCTGTGACGATTCTTCTTCTGCTCACCGTTCATGATCATGATGGTCCTTGAGCTATGGGGGCCTTGGGATGAAGGATGTGGGGCAGAACTGTTGCCCAGCCTCTGATGCCCTAGAGTTTCCTGAAAGCTTCTGGATGGCCTTTTCTGTCTCTGGAACATGATTCCCTTTGAAAATGCTTTCTAATTCTTTTACAACATTCCTTTCTCCTCCCCAGAGCTCTATGGAATTAAAATGCAAGCCAATTAAATGCCATTTAAGACCGTGGAGACAACAAAGCTTTGAGGGTACATGTTGTCTGTGAATCACCACTCTGAGGCCTCTTTGACCTTGTAGGGAGACACATGCTGTTTTGATGTGGGTTCACATTGCTGTGTGATCCACATTCTCCCTCTACTTTGAAGGGCCCCGTGAAATTGGTTTATTGTTCTCCCCTGAGCCCTGTACTCTGTCCAAAGAGAGATCTAAGTGGACATGTTGGCTTTTGAAATGCACATGCTGGGTGTTTTCATAATGTGACTGGTAGGATTGTCACGCTACCAAGTTAGAGCATTTTTTTTTTTTAGAGCCCAACTCTGAAGAGTGCGCTCAGATTCCTATGGTCTGGAATGGGGTCAAGTCCTGCTTCCATGAAGTGCAGAACTTCTATCAACAAGCTTGGTTATTGGTGCCAGGTATGGATGGTTTAAGGCCAAAACATTTATCGAGGTGTTCAAGATCTTCCTGAGTCATTTCCTATCTGTTTCTCAACTTTGATCCCCCCCAGTGACATCCAAAGAACTAAATGACCCTCATCCACTGTTCTCTGGATATGTCTTGGCATTCTCTAATCCATCCCTCCATTCACTCATTCCTTTATCCAACAGACATTTATCCAGTACCTACTGTCGCCATGAACAAGACTGTCAGAGTGCCAGATTTCAATGCACTTATATTTCTAACACTTTTTTTTAACTCAGTGTCCAAACTATCTCTGAGCCTGAGTGTTCTCCTTGCTTCCAAGATCAATTCAAATTTCATCTCTTTGTGAGGTTCTTTTGGTTCCTTCACTGTAAATGTATGGCTACACATTTCAACCAACTCTCAACCTCAATCATGCATTTGTCTGATAATTCACACCACCTTCTGTCTTCTCAAACCTCTGCCTATCAGCTAACAACCTCATCTTGTACATCACAGAGAAAACAGAAGCAAGGAGAGGATAATCTACTTTTCCACTAACAAATCTGTCAAAGTACCTACATTTGGATAATGCTGCCTACTTCCATAAAAGGCTGACAATCCCATTCCCACTCATCAGCTTAAGGGGTCTGCTGTGGTAGTTACTCCTCTTCTCTCCCCAAAAATGCAGTTTGCCTATCTGCTAAATTATTGCTCTGAGCACTCCACTATGCTGCATGCAGTAACTCCCAGCAGAAAATAAAACAACCTTCTCTGCCTCCACCATGTCCTCCTCAACTGCAGTCCTATTTCTTTGCTTGCCTGTGGAGCAATAATGGCTGGCAATGTAAATCTCTACTCATGTGTCCTCGCCTGTCCCGTGTTCTTGTAACACGCTGTGGTCAGGCTGCAAAACTCCGCCTCCCCCACCCCCCACCGACATCCTTCTTGTCAAATCCACAGTTGGCTCCCAGTCTTAATCTCCCTTGACCCCCTAGCAGTGTTTGATACAGTTTATTAATCACTCCTCCTTGTCATTCATCTCCCTTAGCTTCTTGGACACCATGTTCACCTGGCTTTCCTCCTCTCCCTTTGGCTGCCTTTTCTAAGGGTCTGGGCTGGCTCCTCTGCTCCACCATGATTTTTCTGTGTTGCAGTGTCCTGACCCAGTTCTCTGCACTGTCCCAGTCTTGTCCAGTCCTGCGTCTCAGAACACCATTTATATTCTACTGACATTTAAGTTTATATTTCTGGTCCCAAGTTTGCCTTCTGCCACGCCCACCACGCCAGACGTAGAATCATATATTTAATACCTCCCTCAACATTCACTGGAATGGTTTTTTTTTTCCTCTTTTTTTTTAATTCTTATGTTAATCCCCATACATTACATCATTAGTTTTAGATGAAGTGTTCCATGATTCATTGTTTCTGCATAACACCCAGTGCTCCATGCAGAATGTGCCCTCCTCAATACCCACCACCAGGCTAACCCATCCTCCCACCCCCCTCCCCTCTAGAACCCTCAGTTTGTTTTTCAGAGTCCATCGTCTCTCATGGTTCGTCTACCCCTCCGATTTCCCCCGCTTCATTCTTCCCCTCCCTCTACCTTCTTCTTCTTCTTCTTTTTTCTTAACATATATTACATTATTTGTTTCAGAGGTACAGATCTGAGATTCAACAGTCTTGCACAATTCACAGCGCTTACCAGAGCACATAACGTCCCCAGTGTCTATCACCCAGTCACCCCATCCCTCCCACCCCACCCCCCACTCCAGCAACCCTCAGTTTGTTTCCTGAGATTAAGAATTCCTCATATCAGTGAGATCATATGATACATGTCTTTCTCTGTTTGACTTATTTCACTCAACATAATACCCTCCAGTTCCATCCACGTCGTTGCAAATGGCAAGATCTCATTCCTTTTGATGGCTGCATAATATTCCATTGTATATATATACCACCTCTTCTTTATCCATTCATCTGTCGATGGACATCTTGGCTCTTTACACAGTTGGCTATTGTGGACATTGCTGCTACAAACATCGGGGTGCACGTACCCTTTCGGATCCCTACTTTTCTATCTTTGGGGTAAATACCCAGTAGTGCAATTGCTGGATCATATGGTAGCTCTATTTTCAACTTTTTGAGGAACCTCCATACTGTTTTCCAGAGTGGCTGCACCAGCTTGCATTCCCACCAACAGTGTAGGAGGGTTCCCCTTTCTCCGCATCCCCGCCAACATCTATGGTTTCCTGACTTGTTAATTTTAGCCATTCTGACTGGTGTGAGGTGGTATCTCATTGAGGTTTTGATTTGGATTTCCCTGATGCCAAGCGATATTGAGCACTCTTTCATGTGTCTGTTGGCCATTTGGATGTCTTCTTTGGAAAAATGTCTGTTCATGTCTTCTGCCCATTTCTTGATTGGATTCTTTGTTCTTTGGGTGTTGAGTTTGATGAGTTCTTTATAGAATTTGGATACTAGCCCTTTATCTGATATGTCATTTGCAAATATCTTCTCCCATTCTGTTGGTTGTCTTTTGGTTTTGTTGACTGTTTCCTTTGCGTTGCAAAAGCTTTTTATCTCGATGAAGTCCCAATAGTTCATTTTTGCCCTTGCTTCCCTTGCCTTTGGCGATGGTTCTAGGAAGAAGTTGCTTCGGCTGAGGTCAAAGAGGTTGCTGCCTGTGTTCTCCCTTAGGATTTTGATGGACTCCTGTCTCACATTTAGGTCTTTCAACCATTTGGAGTCTATTTTTGTGTGTGGTGTAAAGAAATGGTCCAGTTTCATTCTTCTGCATGTGGCTCTCCAATTTTCCCAACACCATTTCTTGAAAAGGCTGTCTTTGTGCCATTGGACATTCTTTCCTGCTTTGTCAAAGATGAGTTGACCATAGAGTTGAGGGTCCATTTCTGGGCTCTCTATTCTGTTCCATTGATCTATGTGTCTGTTTTTGTGCCAGTACCATGCGGTCTTGATGATGACAGCTTTGTAATAGAGCTGGAAGTCTGGAATGGTGATGCCACCGGCTTTGCTTTTCTTTTTCAACATTCCTCTGGCTATGCGGGGTCTTTTCTGGTTCCGTACAAATTTTAGGATTATTTGTTCCATTTCTTTGAAAAAAGTGGATGGTATTTTGATGGGGATTGCATTGAATGTGTAGATTGCTCTAGGTAGCATTGACATCTTCACAATATTTGTTCTTCCAATCCATGAGCATGGAACGTTTTTCCATTTCTTTGTGTCTTCCTCAATTTCTTTCATGAGTATTTTATAGTTTTCTGAGTACAGATCCTTTGCCTCTTTGGTTAGATTTATTCCTAGGTATCTTATGGTTTTGGGTGGAATTGTAAATGGGATCGATTCCTTAATTTCCCTTTCTTCTGTCTTGTTGTTGGTGTATAGGAATGCCACTGATTTCTGTGCATTGATTTTATATCCTGCCACTTTACTGAATTCCTGTATGAGTTCTAGTAGTTTTGGGGTGGAGTCTTTTGGGATTTCCACATGAAGTATCATATCATCTGCAGAGAGTGAGAGTTTGACTTCTTCTTTGCCAATTTGGATGCCTTTGATTTCTTTTTGTTGTCTGATTGCTGTGGCTAGGAATTCCAATACTATGTTGAATAGCAGTGGTGATAGTGGACATCCCTGCCGCGTTCCTGACCTTAGGGGGAAAGCTCTCAGTTTTTCCCCATTGAGAATGATATTTGCTATAGGTTTTTCATAAATGGCTTTTATGATATTGAGGTATGTACCCTCTATCCCTATACTCTGAAGAGTTTTGATCAAGAAAGAATGCTGTACTTTGTGAAATGCTTTTTCTGCATCTATTGAGAGGATCATATGATTCTTGTTCTTTCTTTTGCTAATGTATTGTATCACGATGATTGATTTGCAGATGTTGAACCAACCTTGCAGCCCAGGGATAAATCCCACTTGATCGTGGTGAATAATCCTTTTAATGTACTGTTGGATCCTATTGGCTAGTATTTTGGTGAGAATTTTTGCATCCATGTTCATCAGGGATATTGGTCTGTAATTCTTCTTTTGGATGGGGTCTTTGTCTGGTTTTAGGATAAAGGTAATGGTGGCCTCATAAAATGAGTTTGGAAGTTTTCCTTCCATTTCTATTTTTTGGAACAGTTTCAGAAGAATAGGTATTAATTCTTCTTGAAATGTTTGGTAGAATTCCCCTGGGAAGCCATCTGGCCCTGGGCTTTTGTTTGTTGGGAGATTTTTGATGACTGCTTCAATTTCCTTAGTGGTTTTCTATTTCTTCCTGGTTCAGTTTTGGTAGTTGATACATCTCTAGGAATGCATCCATTTCTTCCAGATTATATAATTTGCTGGCATAGAGTTGCCCATAATATGTTCTTATAATTGTTTGTATTTCTTTGGTGTTGGTTGTGATCTCTCCTCTTTCATTCATGATTTTGTAGATTTGGGTCATTTCTCTTTTCTTTTTCATAAGTCTGGCCAGGGGTTTATCAATCTTGTTAATTCTTTCAAAGAACCAGCTCCTAGTTTCGTTGATCTGTTCTACTGTTCTTTTGGTTTCTATTTCATTGATTTCTGCTCTGATCTTTATTATTTCTCTTCTCCTGCTGGGTTTAGGCTTTATTTGCTGTTCTTTCTCCAGCTCCTTTAGGTGGAGGGTTAGGTTGTGTACTTGAGACCTTTCTTGTTTCTTGAGAAAGGCTTGTATTGCTCTATACTTTCCTCTTAGGACTGCCTTCGCTGCATCCCAAAGATTTTGAATAGTTGTGTTTTCATTTTCATTGGTTTCCATGTATTTTTTTAATTCTTCTTTAATTTCCTGGTTGACCCATTCATTCTTCAGTAGGATGCTCTTTAGTCTCCATGTATTTGAGTTCTTTCCGACTTTCCTCTTGTGATTGAGTTCTAGTTTCAAAGCATTGTGGTCTGAAAATAGGCAGGGAATGATCCCAATCTTTTGGTACCGGTTGAGACCTGATTTATGACCTAGGATGTGATAGATTCTGGAGAATGTTCCATGGGCACTAGAGAAGAATATGTATTCTGTTGCTTTGGGATGGAATGTTCTGAATACGTCTGTGAAGTCCATTTGGTCCAGTGTGTCATTTAAAGTCTTTATTTCCTTGTTGATCTTTTGCTTAGACGATCTGTCCATTTCAGTGAGGGGGGTGTTAAAGTCTCCCACTATTATTGTATTGTTGTCGATGTGTTTCTTTGCTTTTGTTATTAATTGCCTTATATAATTGGCTGCTCCCATGTTAGGGGCATAGATATTTACAATTGTTAGATCTTCTTGTTGGATAGATCCTTTAAGTAGGATATAGTGTCCTTCCTCATCTCTTATTACAGTCTTTGGTTTAAAATCTAATTTGTCTGATATAAGGATTGCCACCCCATCTTTCTTTTGGTGTCCATTAACATGGTAAATGGTTTTCCACCCCCTCACTTTCAATCTGGGGTGTCTTTGGTTCTAAAATGAGTCTCTTGCAGACAGCATATCGATGGGTCTTGTTTTTTAATCCAGTCTGATAGCCTGTGTCTTTTGATTGGGGAATTTAGCCCACTTACATTCAGGGTAACTATTGAAAGATAGGAATTTAGTGCCATTGTATTGCCTGTAAGGTGACTCTTACTGTATATTGTCTGTGTTCCTTTCTGGTCTATGTTGCTTTTAGGCTCTCTCTTTGCTTAGAGGACCCCTTTCAAGATTTCCTGTAGGGCTGGTTTTGTGTGTGCAAATTCCTTTAGTTTTTGTTTGTCCTGGAAGCTTTTTATCTCTCCTTCAATTTTCAATGACAGCCTAGCTGGATAGAGTATTCTTGGCTGCATATTTTTCTCATTTAGTGCTCTGAATATATCCTGCCAGTCCTTTCTGGCCTGCCAGGTGTCTGTGGATAGGTCTGTTGCCAATCTAATGTTTCTACCCTTGTAGGTTACATATCTCTTCTCCCAAGCTGCTTTCAGGATTTTCTCTTTCTCTATGAGACTTGTAAGTTTTACTATTAGATGTTGGGGTGTTGACCTGTTTTTATTGATTTTGAGAGGGGTTCTCTGTGCCTCCTGGATTTTGATGCCTGTTTCCTTCCCCAAATTAGGGAAGTTCTCTGCTATAATTTGCTCCAATATACCTTCTGCCCCTCTCCCTCTTATTCTTCTTCTGGGATCCCAATTATTCTAATGTTGTTTCGTCTTATGGTATCGCTTATCTCTCGAATTCTGCCCTCGTGATCCAGTAGTTGTTTATCTCCCTTTTTCTCAGCTTCTTTATTTTCCATCATTTGGTCTTCTATATTACTGATTCTCTCTTCTGCCTCATTCATCCTAGCAGTTAGCGCCCCCATTTTTGATTGCACCTCATTAATAGCCTTTTTGATTTCTACTTGGTTAGATTTTAGTTCTTTTATTTCTCCAGAAAGGGTTTCTCTAATAACTTCCATATTTTTTTCAAGCCCAGCTAGTATCTTTAAAGTGATGATTTTGAACTCTAGATCTGACATCGTACTAATGTCCGTTATTGAGTAGATCCCTGGCAGTCGGTACTACCTCTTGTTCTTTTTGTTGAGGTGATTTTTTCCGTCTTGTCATTTTGTGCAGAGGAGAATAGATTAATGAGAGAACAAAATGCTAGCAGAGTAACAACGTCCCCAGAAAATATACTCTAAACAAATCAGAAAAGACCTGAAACAGTGGAAAAAGAAACGGAAAGAGAGAAAAAAGAAAAAGAAAAAAAAGAAAAAGAAAAAGACAAAGATAAAAACAAACAAAAACAAACAAAACAGAACAACAACAACAACAAAAAACAGAATGTGATCAAATATGATCAGGCTGGTATATAGATCTGTGCCACACACTAGATTTGGGGTGTATTTTGGTCTGTTAGAAGAAAGTGCCTCCCAAAATTTTAAAGAAAGAAAAACTTATATATGTACAATAATAAGGGTTGATATGATGAAGGGATGGAATATGACTGTAAAGATGGAAATTATAAAAAGTTTATAAAAGGAATTGATAAGTTGTTTGAAAAAAGAAAGAAGAGGATTGAAAAAAAAAGAAAAAAAGGGAGAGAATGTGATCAGGCAGGGGAATAGAAAACACCATATACTAGAGATTTAGGGTATATTTTAATCTGTTAGAAGAAACTATCTCAAAATTTTAAAGAGAGAACAACTTATATATATATGGCAAAAATACGGATAAGTACTATGAAGGGATAGAATATGACTCTAAAAATGAGAAATAAAAATGTTTTTTTAAAAAAGGGATTGATAAGATGTTGGTTGAAAAAGGGAAAAAGAAAAATTCAAAAAAAAAAGAAGAAAGAAAATAAGACAGTTAGAAAAAAATTAACTTTGAAAGACTAAAGAATCATGGTAAAAAAGCCATGAATTCTATGTGCAGTATTCCCCTAGCACTGGAGTTCTGCCATTCTCATTGATCGTTAAACTTGGTCTTGGCTGGCTGTTCTCACTGATCTTCTGGGGAGGGGCCTGTTGCCGTGGTTTCCAAATGTCTCTGCCGGAGGCGGAATTGCCCCGCCCTTGCCCCCTCCCGGCTAAGTAATCTGCTCGGGTTTGCTCTCCGGGGCTTTTGTTCCCTGCGAGCTTTCCGTACAGCTTTGGAGGTGGAGAGTGAAAATGGCGGCCTCCCAATCTCTGCCCCGGAGGAGCCGAGAACTCGGGGCTCCGCTCCTCAGTGAGCCCCCAGAGAAAAGCCGTCAGTCACTCCCGTCTCCCCGGTCTGCAGCTGCACTCCGTGCTCACCCGGCCTGTGACCGCGCGTTTCTATCTCCGGCACCCGACCCCGGGTGGAGTCTCCAAACCCAGCAGATCCCTGCGGTGGACTCCCGCGCGGCTCCTCCCGGGGGAGGAAGGTGAGTCTCCCCGGATCTGCCGCTTGTTGGGTCCCTGCTGGAGGAGCAGGGGCCCGACTGTGCCGCGGATCACGGTGTATGGCAACCCCGAGCTGAGAGCCCGCGCCTGGGCTCCGCCTCTGCAGCCGGCTTCTCTGCTCCGTTACCTGGGAGCTCTGCCGCACTCAGGCACCCCCGGTCTTTCTGTGACCCCGAGGGTCCTGAGACCACCCTGTCCCGGAGGGTTCCCCCCCCCCCCCCCCCCCCCCCCCCGCTTAGCCACCAGAGTGACGTCCCTCAGCGGAGCAGACTTTTAAAAGTTCTGATTTTGTGCTCTGTGTTTCTATCACTTGCCAGAAGCGGCCGACGGAGGCCCCTCCCCCGCCGTCTATCCTCCCGAATATCGCCGCAGATTCACTTCTCCGCACCTCCTACCTTCCAGAAAGTGGTCGCTTTTCTGATGAGAGAGTTGTTGCTCTTCTTTTCTTCGATCTCCTGTTGGGTTTGTAGGTGGTCAGAATGGTTTGATCCCTATCCAGCTGAATTTCTGAGAGGAGACGAAATCCAGGTCTCCTACTCCTCCGCCATCTTGCTCCACCCCCCTCACTTGAATGTTTAATAGACATCTCAAACAGTGTATCCAAAACAGAGCTGATGATGGAAGTATCCCTCACATACGTTTCTCAGTTTCCCCTTTCACAGTAAATGGTACCATCATCCACCAGATTTTTCAACCCTCAAACCCAAGACTTATCCTCAATTCTGCTCTTTTTCTTTTTCTTTTTTTAATGTTTCTTTTTTAAAGATTTTATTTATTTGAGAGAGTGAGTGAGTGAGAGAGCATGAGCAGGGGGAGGAGCAGAGGGAGAGGGAGAAGCAGACTCCCCACTGAGCAGGGCTTGATCCCTGGACTCCAGGATCATGACCTGAGCTGAAGGCAGACGCTTAACCAACTGAGCCACCCAGGCACCCCATTCTGCTCTTTTTCTAATTGTCTCCATGTAGTCAATGGCTGCAAATCCTGTCTGCCTTGCTTCCCAAAGAGAGTTAGCATATTTGACCACTCTACTCTGAGCCCCTGCCTTTGCTTACCAGGATTTCTACAACCTTTCTCCGTCTTCTCCCAGCTTCCAGTGACCTTCCATGAGTCAGTTCCCCAGAGTGGTGTCTGAACAATCTAAATCAGGGTATGTGATGAAGCCCCTCAAAACCTGCAGTGGCTTCTCAGTCTATCCAGTATTTAATCAGATTCTCATTTTCTCTTCTTCTTTGCAGTTCCTCAAATGAACCAGGCTTACTTCATGCTTCTTTGCACACATGCTTCTTTGCATGTCCTCAGATGAACCTCAAATGATCTGATCTCAGGGCATTTACATGTCTAGTTCCCTCTGCGTAGAGCTTTCTTCCTACAGATAGGCACTCATTCTCTTTATTGAAATCCTGTCTTCTGGGTCTCCTTCTTTGGGGCTTCCCTAACCATGCTGTCCAAAATAGTACCCTCTCCAAACAAACCCCCAACGCAATCTGTCCCCTTACCTTGTTTTAGTTTTCTTTAAAAACTAGATAGATCCCTATCATTAGATGATGTATTTGTTTGCTTATTGCCTGTCTCCTTCCCTTTAAAGTACATTCCATGAAGTCAGGGATTTTTGTCTTGTTCATCCCTATATTCCTTGTACCTAGAGCGGGGTCCAACACATAGTAGGTCTTCAATAAATTTGTTGAAGAATCTGGACCTATCCAGGATGTGCATGTTCCAGGCTTAAGTGATCTCTCATTTTCCTAAAGAGCTGCTGTATTTTTAATCTGTACTCATCTGACAGGAATGCTGCCTTGTATTATTGCATACCCTTCTGTCTGTGCAGAAAGCTCAGGGACAGGACTATGCCTCCTGCTCTTTGCATGCTCTTACCTAGCACAGTGTTCTGTACCCAGGAAGCGTTAAATGTGTACCTGTTGATGTGGTAGCGACTTAGGTTTTCCTTTTGATGTCAGCGTTTTAGAAAGAAGTTTCAGTAAACTTAAACCACAGTCGGGTCTCAAGGAACACAAATCATGCCCCAATGGGTAAATTGAAGACTATTCTTACTACCCTAGTTTTCTCTCTCTCCCAAGAGATAAAGTGGAGAGAATCATGAAATCAAATTCCAGCATGCAGGGCCTCTCCTCCACCTTGGGCATGCAGACTAGTCATTCTCAAAGTGGGATCCACAGACCCCTTTTGGTGGATCTAAGCGAGGAAAGCAATTTTCATAATAATACTAAGTTGTATTTGCCTTTGCACTGTGTTGACATTTATATTTATGTTGCAAAAGCAATGGTCGGTTAAGACTGCTGATGAACAAGTCACAGCAGTGGCACCCAAGTGCACTAGAGGTCACTGGGGAAAACATTTGTGTGATGGATTTACAAGCTCAAGTAGCAGCTTTTCCTTCATAGGACCCCATTTTTATTTGAATGACTAACCAATGAGTTATTCAAAACTGGGTGTCTGGCAGACATTGTCTCAACAACAAAAAAAGGAACCCATCATTTCATGAACAACAAGGGGCAATATTTGTTGCCAATAATAATATTCAAGCTCTTCAGTGAAATTTAGAAGTTTGGAAAACTTGGATAGCTTTCCAGTACTTCCAGGCTTTTTGATGAGATCAGTGGTGGTATTAAAAATGGGACTTTGGGTCTTATAAAATGAAATGAGTCAACGTTTAGAAGATCTGTTTGCAGAACTCAGGAGTCAGTATTTTCCAAATGAGCAGCGCATGATGCTATCAAACAAGGCCAGATGGAAAGGCCTGTTCAAAATGGAAGACAGACTCCAGGGATCACAGAATGTGTACAGTTCATTGATATAGGTTCAGATTCCTCCCTGTAACTTTTTAAAAAGTATCACTTGTTGAGTTCTGGTGTAGTACCAAAGAATAATATCCACAAGTACTTTAAGAGACTTCTTCCCAAGAGCATGGTTTTGTAAACCTGGGTTATATTAATCTACTTCAAACAAAATAATTTATTGACCGAATCTGAATGCAGGAGCAGAGATGGGAACATCGCTATTAAAAGAGATTTGCCAAAATATAAAACTGTGCTATTCTTCTTAACTTTATTTTAAGAAATGTTATTTTCACAAAAATGTATCTTTTATGTGAACTTGTGGTAGGTTTATTCTTTCTAAAAATGAATACTATATACTTTGAACTGTTCCCAGTTGTAATTTCTAGTATGGCAGACATCGACAGATACACTCTACATAAATGCCAACTCTTTGGAGTCCTCAATAGTTTTTGAAAGTGGAAGGGGTTCTTGAGACCAGGGCTTTGAACACTGCTCTGGTGATGCTCTGAGAGTGGGAGCAGGAAATGAATGGGCTGTGCCTCCCTCTCTCCTGGGGATGACGAATCGCAGAAGACATGTTGATTTGAATGGGAGTCACTATGGATGAGGAATAAGCCCCTGGAAAAGTTATGCATTTTCTGAGTGGTCCAAGAAAGACTGGTGCTGAGTCAAAATAAGGTTGTTACAACCAGAGGGGTCCCTTTTCCCTTTGTGTACCTCAGGCTACTGACACAGTATCAAGGCCCATCTGTAAGATCCTAACTGTAGGAGGCAAAGAATGTTTCTTCCAATAACCCGTGTCCTTTTCTTCTCTCTCCCCTGGTTATTAAGTGCACTTGCTTTTTTTGTGTTTCACATACACTGTGTTTTACTCAAAATTTCACTTCTTGGAAGCTTCTAGAGTTCTTTGTGCCCCTGTAGTTTTCTCTCCCATTTGAGGGTGGGCTTCTGCAGGGCAGGCCCCATACGTATCCAACTGGATCCCGGCAGTGGCACCCCCAGCACCCAGTTTGGTACACAGCAGGTCTTCAGAATATGTTTGCCAACTGAATGAATAAACCTAGAGTTGTAATGCTGTTTAGGATGAAGATGGAAATGTTAGGTGCGTTTGTTACTTAATACCGTATTCTGCATGTCATTTCCACCCACACAGGGGCAACTGCTTTGGGAAACATAGAGCCTGGTTGGTCTTTCTCTTTTCTTTCTTTTCTTTTCTTTCTTTTCTTTCTTTCTTCTTTTCTTTTCTTTTCTTTTCTTTCTTTCTTCTTTCCTTTCTTTCCTTTCTTTCCTTTCTTTCTTTCTTTCTTTCTTTCTTTCTTTCTTTCTTTCTTTCTTTCTTTCTTTCTTCAGATGTTATTTATTTGTCAGAGAGAGAGAGAGAGCGAGCACATGGGGGGAAGCAGCAGGTAGAGGTAGAAGCAGACTCCACGCTGAGCAAGGAGCCCAATGCGAGACTCGATCCCAGGACCCTGGGATCATGACCCGAGCCAAAGGCAGATGCTTAACTGAGCCACCCAAGCATCCCTGGAGCCTGGTCTTTCACAGGCCACGACATAGCTGGGAGTTGTTGCTCAAGTCCTTGTCTGGGAGTTAGGAAAGCGGGTGCTTGTCCAGGCTCTGCCTGTGTGCCTTCAGGTGCATCATCGTCTTGCTTTCATCAAGTAAAAACAAAATGTTCTCTGGATACAGAAACAATCACATAGACAAGGGTTTTTGATCTCTCACTTCTCTGAAGTGCTAAAGTACTTCAGTTATAAATTTGCCCACAGAAGTCCTTTTATTTCAGAGCTGAGAGTCATAATAATGAATTTAAAGTGTCTAGTTGGGCCTGCATTCACTAAGCAATAAATAAAACTTGTTAAGAAGTGAAACAAGATACAGTGAAGGACTGAGAAACTTATGTATCTCACCTTACCTTCGACCAATGAGACTTATGCCTTTAGTTGATACCTTTTTATTGATCCTCACATGCATGAGGAGGGCTGGGACTGCTGTAGGGCTCGGTATGCTCACAGGGTGATCAGATTTTGCAATGTGCTTGCCCTTTCTGGGCCTCAGTCTCCTTATATCTAGAATGCAGAGTTAGAAAAGATGTCCTTCCAGAACCTTTTCAGGTTGAAACATCTGTGATTTTAGTCAGCCACGGAACAATTTCCTGCTTCTCTTTTATATATCCATTAAAATCTTGGGTGATGCCGCGGAGCAAGATGGCGGAGGAGTAGGAGACCTGGATTTCGTCTGGTCCCAGGAATTCAGCTGGATAGGGATCAAACCATTCTGAACACCTACAAACTCAACAGGAGATCGAAGAAAAGAAGAGCAACAACTCTCTCATCAGAAAAGCGACCACTTTCTGGAAGGTAGGACGTGCGGAGAAGTGAATCCGAGGCGATATTCCGGAGGATAGATGGTGGGGGAGGGGGCCTCCGTTGGCCGCTTCTGGCAAGTGATAGAGCCACGGAGCACAAAATCGGAACTTTTAGAAGTCGGCTCTGCTGCGGGACGTCACTCTGGTGGCTAAGCGGGGGGTGGAACCCTCGCGGGACAGCGTGGTCTCAGGACCCTCGGGGTCACAGGAAGACCGGGGGTGCCTGAGTGTGGCAGAGCTCCCAGGTATCGGAGCGGGGAAACCGGCTGCAGAGATGGAGCCAAGGCGCGGGCTATCAGCTCGGGGTTGCCATAAACCGTGATCCGCGGCACAGTTGGGCCCCTGCTCCTCCAGCAGGGACCCAACAAGCGGCAGATCCGGGGAGACTCACCTTCCTCCCCTGGGAGGAGCGGCATGGGAGCACACCGCAGGGTTCTGCTGGGTTTGGAGACTCCACCCGGGGTCGGGTGCCAGAGATAGAAATGCACAGTCACAGGCCGGGTGAGCACGGAGTGCAGCCGGAGACCGGGGAGACGGGAGTGACTGACGGCTTTTCTCTGGGGGCTCACTAAGGAGCAGGGCCCCGAGTTCTCGGCACCTCCGGGCCGGAGATTGGGAGGCCGCCATTTTCACTCTCCGCCTCCAAAGCTGTACAGAAAGCTCACAGGGAACAAAAGCTCTGGAGAGCAACCCGAGCAGATTACTTAGCCTGGACCGGGCAAGGGCGGGGCAATTCCGCTTCCAGCAAAGACATTTGGAAACCACGGCAACAGGCCCCTCCCTCAGAAGATCTGTGAGAACAGCAAGCCAAGACCAAGTTTACCAATCAATGAGAACGGCAGAACTCCAGCGCTAGGGGAATACTGCACATAGAATCCATGGCTTTTTTACCATGATTCTGTAGCTTTCAAAGTTAATTTTTTTTAACTGTCTTTTTTTTTTAAATTTTTTTTTCTCTTTTTCAACCAACATCTTATCAATCCCTTTTTTAAAAACATTTTTATTTTTCATTTTTAGAGTCATATTCTATCCCTTCATAGTAGTTACCCATATTTTTGGCATATATATATAAGTTGTTCTCTTTTTAAAATTTTGAGATAGTTTCTTCTAACACATCAAAATATACCCTAAATCTCTAGTGTATGTTTTTTTTCTATTCTCCTGCCTGATCACATTCTCTCCCTTTTTTTCCTTTTTTTTTAAATCCGCTTCTTTCTTTTTTTCAAACAACTTATCAATTCCTTTTATAAAATTTTTTATAATTTTCATCTTTACAGTCATATTCCATCCCTTCAGCATATCAGCCCTTATTTTTGTACATATATAAGTTTTTCTTTCTTTAAAATTTTAGGAGGCACTTTCTTCTAACAGACCAAAATACACCCAAAATCTAGTGTGTGGCACTGATCTATGTACCAGCCTGATCATATTTGATCATATTCTGTTTTTTTGTTTTGTTTTGTTCTGTTTTTGTTTGGTTTTATCTTTATCTTTTTCTTTTTCTTTTTTCTCTCTGTCCCTTTCTTTTCCCCCTGCTTCAGGTCTTTTCTGATTTGTTTAGAGTGTATTTTCTGGAGACATTGTTACCCTGTTAGCATTTTGTTCTCTCATTCACCTATTCTCCTCTGCACAAAATGACAAGACAGAAAAAATCACCTCAACAAAAAGAACAAGAGTTAGTACCGACTGCCAGGGACCTACTCAATACAGACATTAATACGATGTCAGATCTAGAGTTCAAAATCATCACTTTAAAGATACTAGCTGGGCTTGAAAAAAGCATGGAAGTTATTAGAGAAACCCTTTCTGGAGAAATAAAAGAACTAAAATTTAACCAAGTCAAAATCAAAAAGGCTATTAATGAGGTGCAATCAAATATGAGGGTGCTAACTGCTAGGATAAATGAGGCAGAAGAGAGAATCAGTGATACAGAAGACCAAATGATGGAAAATAAAGAAGTTGAGAAAAAGGGAGATAAACAACTACTGGATCACGAGGGCAGAATTCGAGAGATAAGCGATACCATAAGAGGAAACAACATTAGAATAATTGGGATCCCAGAAGAAGAAGAAAGAGAGAGAGGGGCAGAAAGTATATTGGAGCAAATTATAGCAGAGAACTTCCCTAATTTGGGGAAGGAAACAGGCATGAAAATCCAGGAGGCACAGAGAACCCCTCTCAAAATCAATAAAAATAGGTCAACAACCCGACATCTAATAGTAAAACTTACGAGTCTCAGAGAAAGAAAATCCTGAAAGCAGCTCAGGAGAAGAGATATGTAACCTACAAGGGTAGAAACATTAGATTGGCAACAGACCTATCCACAGACACCTGGCAGGCCAGAAAGGACTGGCAGGATATATTCAGAGCACTAAATGAGAAAAATATGCAGCCAAGAATACTATATCCAGCTAGGCTGTCATTGAAAATTGAAGGAGAGATAAAAAGCTTACAGGACAAACAAAAACTAAAGGAATTTGCACACACAAAACCAGCCCTACAGGAAATCTTGAAAGGGGTCCTCTAAGCAAAGAGAGAGCCTAAAAGCAACATAGACCAGAAAGGAACACAGACAATATACAGTAAGAGTCACCTTACAGGCAATACAATGGCACTAAATTCCTATCTTTCAATAGTTACCCTGAATGTAAGTGGGCTAAATGCCCCAATCAAGACACAGGCTATCAGATTGGATTAAAAAACAAGACCCATCGGTACGCTTTGCAAGAGACTCATTTTAGACCCAAAGACATCCCCAGATTGAAAGTGAGGGGGTGGAAAACCATTTACCATGTTAATGGACACCAAAAGAAAGCTGGGGTGGCAATTCTTCTATCAGACAAATTAGATTTTAAACCAAAGACTATAATAAGAGATGAGGAAGGACACTATGTCCTACTAAAAGGGTCTATCCAACAAGAAGATCTAACAATTGTAAATATCTATGCCCCTAACATGGGAGCAGCTAATTATATAAGGCAATTAATAACAAAAGCAAAGAAACACATCGACAACAATACAATAATAGTGGGAGACTTTAACATCCCCCTCACTGAAATGGACAGATCGTCTAAGCAAAAGATCAACAAGGAAATAAAGACTTTAAATGACACACTGGACCAAATGGACTTCACAAACGTATTCAGAACATTCCATCCCAAAGCAACAGAATACACATTCTTCTCTAGTGCCCATGGAACATTCTCCAGAATCTATCACATCCTAGGTCATAAATCAGGTCTCAACTGGTACCAAAAGATTGGGATCATTCCCTGCCTATTTTCAGACCACAATGCTTTGAAACTAGAACTCAATCCCAAGAGGAAAGTCGGAAAGAACTCAAATACATGGAGGCTAAAGAGCATCCTACTGAAGAATGAATGGGTCAACCAGGAAATTAAAGAAGAATTAAAAAAATACATGGAAACCAATGAAAATGAAAACACAACTATTCAAAATCTTTGGGATGCAGCGAAGGCAGTCCTAAGAGGAAAGTATAGAGCAATACAAGCCTTTCTCAAGAAACAAGAAAGGTCTCAAGTACACAACCTAACCCTCCACCTAAAGGAGCTGGAGAAAGAACAGCAAATAAAGCCTAAACCCAGCAGGAGAAGAGAAATAATAAAGATCAGAGCAGAAATCAATGAAATAGAAACCAAAAGAACAGTAGAACAGATCAACGAAACTAGGAGCTGGTTCTTTGAAAGAATTAACAAGATTGATAAACCCCTGGCCAGACTTATGAAAAAGAAAAGAGAAATGACCCAAATCTACAAAATCATGAATGAAAGAGGAGAGATCACAACCAACACCAAAGAAATACAAACAATTATAAGAACATATTATGGGCAACTCTATGCCAGCAAATTATATAATCTGGAAGAAATGGATGCATTCCTAGAGATGTATCAACTACCAAAACTGAACCAGGAAGAAATAGAAAACCACTAAGGAAATTGAAGCAGTCATCAAAAATCTCCCAACAAACAAAAGCCCAGGGCCAGATGGCTTCCCAGGGGAATTCTACCAAACATTTCAAGAAGAATTAATACCTATTCTTCTGAAACTGTTCCAAAAAATAGAAATGGAAGGAAAACTTCCAAACTCATTTTATGAGGCCACCATTACCTTTATCCTAAAACCAGACAAAGACCCCATCCAAAAGAAGAATTACAGACCAATATCCCTGATGAACATGGATGCAAAAATTCTCACCAAAATACTAGCCAATAGGATCCAACAGTACATTAAAAGGATTATTCACCACGATCAAGTGGGATTTATCCCTGGGCTGCAAGGTTGGTTCAACATCTGCAAATCAATCATCGTGATACAATACATTAGCAAAAGAAAGAACAAGAATCATATGATCCTCTCAATAGATGCAGAAAAAGCATTTCACAAAGTACAGCATTCTTTCTTGATCAAAACTCTTCAGAGTATAGGGATAGAGGGTACATACCTCAATATCATAAAAGCCATTTATGAAAAACCTATAGCAAATATCATTCTCAATGGGGAAAAACTGAGAGCTTTCCCCCTAAGGTCAGGAACGCGGCAGGGATGTCCACTATCACCACTGCTATTCAACATAGTATTGGAATTCCTAGCCACAGCAATCAGACAACAAAAAGAAATCAAAGGCATCCAAATTGGCAAAGAAGAAGTCAAACTCTCACTCTCTGCAGATGATATGATACTTCATGTGGAAATCCCAAAAGACTCCACCCCAAAACTACTAGAACTCATACAGGAATTCAGTAAAGTGGCAGGATATAAAATCAATGCACAGAAATCAGTGGCATTCCTATACACCAACAACAAGACAGAAGAAAGGGAAATTAAGGAATCGATCCCATTTACAATTCCACCCAAAACCATAAGATACCTAGGAATAAATCTAACCAAAGAGGCAAAGGATCTGTACTCAGAAAACTATAAAATACTCATGAAAGAAATTGAGGAAGACACAAAGAAATGGAAAAACGTTCCATGCTCATGGATTGGAAGAACAAATATTGTGAAGATGTCAATGCTACCTAGAGCAATCTACACATTCAATGCAATCCCCATCAAAATACCATCCACTTTTTTCAAAGAAATGGAACAAATAATCCTAAAATTTGTACGGAACCAGAAAAGACCCCGCATAGCCAGAGGAATGTTGAAAAAGAAAAGCAAAGCTGGCGGCATCAGCATTCCGGACTTCCAGCTCTATTACAAAGCTGTCATCATCAAGACAGCATGGTACTGGCACAAAAACAGACACATAGATCAATGGAACAGAATAGAGAGCCCAGAAATGGACCCTCAACTCTATGGTCAACTCATCTTTGACAAAGCAGGAAAGAATGTCCAATGGCACAAAGACAGCCTCTTCAAGAAATGGTGTTGGGAAAATTGGAGAGCCACATGCAGAAGAATGAAAGTGGACCATTTCCTTACACCACACACAAAAATAGACTCCAAATGGTTGAAAGACCTCAATGTGAGACAGGAGTCCATCTAAATCCTAAAGGAGAACACAGGCAGCAACCTCTTTGACCTCAGCCGAAGCAACTTCTTCCTAGAAACATCGCCAAAGGCAAGGGAAGCAAGGGCAAATATGAACTATTGGGACTTCATCAAGATAAAAAGCTTTTGCACAGCAAAAGAAAGAGTCAACAAAACCAAAAGACAACCGACAGAATGGGAGAAGATATTTGCAAATGACACATCAGATAAAGGGCTAGTGTCCAAAATCTATAAAGAATTTCTCAAACTCAATACCCAAAGAACAGAGAATCCAATTAAGAAATGGGCAGAAGACATGAACAGACATTTTTCCAAAGAAGACATCCAAATGGCCAACAGACACATGAAAAAGTGCTCAATATCGCTCGGCATCAGGGAAATCCAAATCAAAACCTCAATGAGATACCACCTCACACCAGTCAGAATGGCTAAAATTAACAAGTCAGGAAACCATAGATGTTGGCGGGGATGCGGAGAAAGGGGAACCCTCCTACACTGTTGGTGGGAATGCAAGCTGGTGCAGCCACTCTGGAAAACAGTATGGAGGTTCCTCAAAAAGTTGAAAATAGAGCTACCATACGATCCAGCTATTGTACTACTGGGTATTTACCCCAAAGATACAAATGTAGGGATCCGAAGGGGTGCGTGCACCCCGATGTTTATAGCAGCAATGTCCACAATAGCCAAACTATGGAAAGAGCCAAGATGTCCATCGACAGATGAATGGATAAAGAAGAGGTGGTATATATATACAATGGAATATTATGCAGCCATCAAAAGGAATGAGATCTTGCCATTTGCAACGACGTGGATGGAACTGGAGGGTATTATGCTGAGTGAAATAATTCAAACAGAGAAAGACATGTATCATATGACCTCACTGATATGAAGAATTCTTAATCTCAGGAAACAAACTGAGGGTTGCTGGAGTGGGGGGTGGGGTGGGAGGGATGGGGTGACTGGGTGATAGACACTAGGGAGGGTATGTGCTCTGGTAAGCGCTGTGAATTGTGCAAGACTGTTGAATCTCAGATCTGTACCTCTGAAACAAAGTCATATATGTTAAGAAAAAAAATATATAGCAGGAGGGGAAGAATGAACGGGGGGAAAAGGAGGGGGAGATGAACCATGAGAGACGATGGACTCTGAAAAACAAACTGAGGGTTCTAGAGGGGAGGGGAGTGGAGGATGGGTTAGCCTGGTCATGGGTATTAAAGAGGGCACGTTCTGCATGGAGCACTGGGTGTTATGCACAAACAATGAATCATGGAACAGTACATCTAAAACTAATGATGTAATGTATGGTGATTAACATAACAATAAAAAAGAAGAAAAAAAGAATCTTAACAGAAATAAATAACATGATTCTTGAAAGTAAAATCTTGGGCGATGGAATTTAAAATATTTTGAGATTTAACCAGAGTTAAGCCCTGCAAAACTTCATTCTTCCTCAGAAGATGAATAATGAGACACTTCAATAATAGGGGGAAGAAGAAAAAATGTCTCGGGAAGTTTGAAGACCTGAGTCTGTGCGTGATTCTCACTCAGCAAGAATCCATCTCAAGGTAAGCACACATCAAATCCACTCTGCTCATCTCAGAAACTCATCCCTTTCTTTTCATATGGCTCCATTTGAGGGACTGATTAATTTTTCATGCTTGTAATTCCCTGGCTCAGCTTCATGCGATGACTTGACTGCTAAAGGCCTATTATAAATCCAATTATTTTTTACAAGTCCTACTATTATATGAACAGCTGGGATGCCATGGATGTGGCTGCTCATTAGCTCTGATGGCAAAGCAAAGGAGAGTTCCCTGTGTTCTTCTGGGCCCTTTCTTGCCTCTTCCTCCTCTTCCGTTGCCATATTCTACCCTTCTTCCCAGGGTTGATAAAATCCAAGATCAAAATGTTTTTGAAATAGCATAGCAAAGGGCTTCTGGTTTGTCAGATTCCAGGAAAGGATCTAGTTTCAAAGGCTGGGTTCATCACCACCTTAAAAAGAAAAGAAGTTTGATACAAGGAAAGTTGGTTCCCAGGGTTCAACTCAAGTCTGTTAGCCAAAGTAGCTGAGCTTTGAAAGTCTCTCAGGAGGGAGAGGAGGTTCACAGACCTGAACTATATCACTGTGTATTTTGAAAGCAGGATGCAGACCCCTGAGGTTGATGCATGTCCAAGGAAACTTTCTCTGCTTGGAAAAGAGAAACAAAATGTTCTTTTTTGAACTAATGTGTGATCCTCTTGAGGCCCCAATCCCTTCGTTCAAACCAACATTTTTTCCTGGGTTTATTTTCCTTTCTACCCCTTCATTTAGATTGTAAAATCTACTATTGAAAGACATAGACCATGTGCTATCCATCTTTGTGTCTCCTGTTCTTAGTCTGGTACATGGTACATAGAAAGTTCTTACAGAATGCTGAATAGATGTGTTGGCTCTGTTTTCCAATATGGTGGCCCTTGTCATGCTAAAAGGGAATGCTCAGTTTTACAGTGTGGAATTTAGGCATATTTAAACTCCCCCTGATAATTTCCAGGCACTAACTAAAAAGCAAATGCTACTTGCCCAGATCACTGGAGTCTGCAGAAATTAGCTAGCCTGACACTCAAGTCATGTAGCTGTGTTAGAACGATAAAATACTTGGAGCAGCCCGATGTTGGAAGCACTGCCCTTCACGGAAGTCTTTCCTCTCCATTTACCAAAGATTTATTGCACACCTATTGTGTGCCGGGAACTCTGCTGTGTTCCAAGGATGTAAAGTTCAGTAAGGCAAGGCTCTTCCCCACCAAAGTGAGGGTGATAAACTGGGTTTGAAGATTTGGGTGGGGGGGGGGGGAGAATGTCCAGCTCAGTTTGAATTTTAGATAAACGAGGGATAATATTCTAGAATATTTGTAGTATAGTATGTCTCCTGCAATAAGTGGGACATACTTACATTAAACAATTATTCCTAGCTTATGTAAAATTTAAATTGAACTGGGCATCTTGTAATTTATTCCTGGGCATCCTGCAGCACCCACTGAAATGATTGTATGAACAGAATGTTGTCTGAGTTCAGGGGAGAGAATCTAGTTCTGCCTGAATAGTCAAGGAAAATTTCTCATTAGTATTCAAATAGTAGGTATGAACTCACTTAATCTCTCTTAATAGTTACTATTCTCTCATTTTTCAGAAGAGGAAATTGAGAGTCAGAGGGTAAGTAACATGCTCAAGTCACTTAGCCAGTAAGCTGTGCTGGGATTGGAGCCCGGAGAGTCTGAATTCTTCATCACTTAATCACACTTTACCACAATGCTCTACTTCTATTGCTGCTCCTAATAATCCACCATAATATTCTATTTATGTTATTTGCTATTCAAAGTATTTTCATATCCATGAGCTTAAATCTTTCATGGGCTGAGAAAATCAATAATAAATCCCCTTGCCTTCAATCAGTGAGATTTTTACAGCCATTCAACACGTATTTTTGAGCACTGTATGTCTCATGGCAACATTGTAAGATTTGTTGGATATTATTTTTTCCCTTGTATAGTTGGGACAGAGAGATTAGGTAAATCAGCTTTAATAACAAATCCCCTAGACAAAGTTCCAAGCCTATGACAAAAACCAGCCTATGATGGGTCCCTATTTTTCATCCAGTAAAGAACAGATGGAAACAAATCCAAACTATAACATGGAGATCTTAATATTTATGTAAAGTGTAGAACTGCCTTGCTTTATTAAAATAAAGATTTTATTTATTTATTTGTGTGAGAGAGGGAGAGAGCGTGAGCACACGAGTGGGGAGGGGCTGAAGGGGAGGGAGAAAGAATTTGAAGCAGACTCAGCACTGAGCGTGGACCTGGATGCGGGGCTCGATCCCACAACCTTCAAACCCTGACCTGAGCTGAAACCAAGAGTTGGATGCCTAACTGACTGAGCCACCCAGGTGCCCCAGAACTGCCTTGCTTTTAGGTCTTTAAAAACAAAAATGAGCTTCCCTTTGGGAGAGAGCATGGTATGGTGTATGGGCATAACCTTTGAGTAGCCATCAGAGCTCCCTGTGAGGCCTGTTGAAACACGGATTGCTGGGTCCTACCTCCAGAGTTTCTGATCCAGCTGGTGTGGGGTGGCCCTGAGCATCTGCCCTTCGAACCACTTCCCACGTGTGCAGATCCTGCTGGCCCATGGACTGTGCTGTGAGTGAGAACCTCTGGCATTGGAAAGTGAATATGTGAAATCAGACAGCCCTGGGTCTGAGTCCCAGCCCCTAGCCGTGTGAACTTGGCCAAGGTTTGTAGGCCGATTGAGTCTCTGTTACTTCATCTATAAAATAAGGCTTTTGGACCACCTGTCACATCGCTGGCTTTTCCCCAGCTCCGGAAGAATTCACCTCGCACCTACTGATGTGTCCTGTGTCATGTTTCAGGCAGGGACAGCTGCCTCACAGAGATCTCAGTGGGTTTCTCCCTCTGGGAGGTTGGGCAGGCCCATCAGGAGGAGGATAGCCTATCTCTTGTGCAGCAAACTTCCACCCCTGGGCATCATGTCTTTTCCACAGGATGCTAGCGTATCTCCCCCCTGGAGTTTGGCCTCTCACTTGAGTATTTGTTGAAATAAGATATTTTTTCATCACGATAGTATGCTGCTTTCACTTGGCAGGTGAACTACAGAATACTCTGAGTCAGCATTATCTTCATTTTACAAAATAAGAACCTGAAGCCCACAGGGTTTTAGAGAAGTTAAAAAAATATATATGTCTAATGGTCATATGGCCTGGTTAAAATGATCACTGGACACTTGGATTTATGGACTCATAAAATCATTCAAAACAGTGCTTGACGGGTGCCTGGGTGGCTCAGTGGGTTAAACACCTGCCTTCCACTTGGGTCATGATCCCAGGGTCCTGGGATCGAGCCCCGCATAGGGCTCCCTGTGGCCTCCCAGACCTCCCACTGCAGGACCAAGGGCCCAGCTGTAGCTCTCCCAGTTCTAGGTCACTGTTGCCTAGATGCCTTGCTGCCCAAGAGCTGTTCCTGCCCATGACTGAGCGTGGCAGGGGTATGGAGCCAGTTCCCTCTTGGGAGGCACAGTGCTTTGCTGATGGCCCGTTTTGGCTCACAGACTCCCTGACAGCCCTGATCAAACCTTCTTTAGAGTACATTGCCACCTAGGATCCTTCATCCTGTGCTTTCCCTCCTTCACACAGGGTCTGTAGTGTCCAGTTGCTGAAATGGCCCCATTGACCCCCACCTCCTGGTATTTACATGCTTGTTTGGGCCTTTCTACACTGTGCCCTAGATAATCCATGTGATTGTGCATAAATGATCTGTTTGAATAAAACATAGAAGAAGGGGGTGGTACCTGGCTTCTGAAATTAGGTTATAATGAGACTGCATTTGGGGTTCACTCTCTCTCTCTGTGTCTTTACTATCGACGTTCTTGTATGGGTCTTTTAGTGCAGAGTGTATGCATTTCTGTACATGTACTAAGGAGAACTGGTGGGTATGGCGTGTGCTTAGGCAGCTTTAGCCAATATTGCAAACCAAGCACTTTCCCACAGTGCTGTACCAGCTTACCTTCCCACCACCGGTGTGAGCATTACCGTTGCACAAGACCCTTGCCAACTCTTGGTGTTGTTAGTATTTTAGCAATTCTGATTCGAATTACAGTTTTAGTATGTGTTTTTCTCCTACTGCCAAAAAAGCCACATCTTCATCTGTGTTTTGGTCTTCTAGATACACTCTTTTATGAATTGCCTACTCAAATCTTTGTCCAGTTTTCTGTCAGATTATCTGGCTTTTTCTATTTGATTTGTAGGAATTCTTGGTGTGTTCTAGATATGAGTCCATCTTTAGTGATCAGTATTGCAAATATCTTCTCCCAGGCTGTGATTTAAATTTTTATTCTATTAATATTTTTTGATAAACTGAGATTTCTTTTTTAAAATTTATTTTGGTCATTCCAATAGGTATGTGGCAGTATCCCATTGGAGATTTATTTATTTATTTATTTATTTATTTATTTATTTATTTATTCTCTACACCAAACATGGGGCTTGAACTCAAGACCCCCACGATCAAGAGTGGCATGCTCCACCGACTGAGCCAACCAGGTGCCCAATAAACAGAGATTTCTAATTTTGATGTAACTGATTAATCAATATTTTCCTTTCTTTCTGTTTAAGAAATTTTGCCTACGCCAGGTCATAAAGATGTTCTAAATTATCTTCTAGAAACTTTAATGTTTTAGCTTTTGCATTTAGATTTACAACCTACCTGAATTTGATTTTTGTGTATGATGTGAGTAAAGAATCCAATTTAATTGTTTTCCATTAGATGTGTAATTGATCTAGCCTTATGTAAAAAATATCATGATTCTGCAGTGCTCTGGAGAAACACCTTTGTCATAAATCAAGTGTGCATATATATCTGTGGCCCCTCTATTCCATTACATTCATCTGTCCCATTGATAGATACCAGCCCATCTTTGTACCAGTACCATGCTACTTAGTTATAGAAAGCATAGTAAGTCTTGATATCAGGTGATGTAAGTCCTCCAATTTCCCTCTTCTTTTCCAATGGTGTATTGGTTATTCCTGGCTCTTTGAATTACATGTATATTTTAGAATAAATTTATTAAATGTCTAAAAAACAAACTCCTGAGATTTTGAGTGGGATTTCATGGAATCTATTAATCAGGTTGGGTGAAATGAAATCTCCTGTCTGTGAACATGACATAGACTTCCATTGGTTTAGTTATTCTTTAATTTTCATCAATAATTTATGATTTTCTGTGTGTTGAAGGACAATTTTCATGAATCTTTTTAAAAAAGATTTTATTAAAAAAAAGATTTTATTTATTTATTTTAGAGAGAGAGAGAGTGGTGGGGAGGGGCAGAGGAAGAGAGAGAGAATCTCAAGCAAACTCCATGCTGAGCACAAAGCCCAACTTGGGGCTTGATCCCACACCCTGAGATCATGACCTGAGCTAAAACCAAGAGTTGGACACTTAACGACCTGAGCCACCCAGGCGCCCCAATCCTTGTGGATCTTTCACGTTTTTGAATGTCTATAAGCAGAAGCGCTTTGGTCTGGACTATCTTTAAAGGGTGTTTATAGAGCAAATAGCCTTCAAAGATTTGGAGAATGTCATCCAAGAGGATAGGGTAAGTTTAATGACCGTTCAGTAAGATAACGGTAATACTTCTCTCTGAGGCAAAGGTCAGGAAGACTTCCTACCCATTATAAGAGATTCAAGTTCCCTAAAGTCAGGGTTTCTGTCCTGTAGTGCAACATCCTTTACGTGCAGGCATCACCTGGAACTCTTTACATTGCCCCGTGGGAATCGTGGCTTGAGAAACTGGCGAGAGGCTGATGCCCTGGCTACTACATTGCTGTGAATATTACACTGTCCTTTGTCTCTGATCCAGGAGTCTTATATCTTCTGCCAACATCCATGCACCTGTAGCAGAATAACTTGGCTTGCAAGTTGGGTAAACTCTCAGACCCCTTGACACTGTGTAGATGTTCTGTACATCTCTTTTTAGATTTACTCCTAGCTCCTTGATGTTTTTGATAATATTGTAAATTTTATAACTTTAAAAATTTCATTCTCTCATTGACTGGTGCTGATTATGATCATAGTGTTTTCTCCTTTATTCTATTAATGTGGTGAGTCACAGTGATTTATTTTCAGGTGTTAAAGCAACCTGACTTTCCATGAAAAATCTAACTTGGTTGTGATCTTTTAAATATACTATTGATTGTTTAAGGTCTTTTTGATAGTTTGTTCATGGTATTTTGTGATTTTTTTCCCCCAGTCTTTATCCTTCTATGGCTCATCATGGACACGTTTCTTCTGAGTTATCTTTGAGTTGTCTACTAGCATTGTTTTTAATCTATGTTATTAAACCCATCTGTGGGTTCAGATAACTTTTTACTTCTAGAACTTTGTATATTATTTTATTATTTCTGGATTTTTGCTGAAATTCACTTCTTTTTATTTAATTTCTTAAAAACCTTAAATTTCTTGTAGTTATTTTAAAGTCTGAGCCTGATAAATTGTAATATCTTGATCTCTTCAGAGTCTCTTTTGGTGTCTACTTTTTCCTCTTAGCTTTCAGTAAGTATCAATCTTTTTGGGTTCCTGCTTATTTTTATATACATGGCAGATATTTCTCTATATGTAATTATAGTTAAATTGGGGCTCCATGAGATGGTATAGTCCTCAAGAGAGAATTTACTTTTGCTTCACAGAGGATGAGTCCTTAATACAAAGATTGAGCTGATTTGAACCTGGGCCTCATTCTTTGTGAAGTAACCTATTTCTGACACCCCTGGCTCTAAGATGTAGCTCTTCTGATGTCCGTACTGGGATGCTTAGGTATTTACTCAGGCCTCTTGATTTCACGGGATTCTGGACCTCTGTTGTTCCAACCACCCCCTACCTCGGTTCCAGTCCCAGCTAGCTTTTCAGCTGCTGCTCTGTAAGCTGAACATGTAGCCCTCAGTCTGCTTTTAGCTGGCAAATGTCTCAAGAAGAAAAAGTCAGATCAAATGTCAGGCTCACTTTCCTGAGCTTCTTGTATCTCTGGGATCTTCACAGATGTTTATTATATTTTGTTCCATTTTCCTAGTTATTCACATGAAGGGCTTGGTCTAAAATAAGATCCTCCACCAATATCAGGAGTAAGTATCACACATTATCTCTTGAATAAAAGCATGAATAAAATGTGACTTTTCTTTAAGAATTCATGTTACTTTTTAATAGCGTAAGATTGACAGTCTTTTTTTTTAAGATTTTATTTGTTTATTTGACAGAGAGAGAGAGAAAGAGAGAGAGAGACAGCGTGCAGGGGGAGTGGCAGGCAGAGGGAGAGGGAGAAGCACGCTCCCCACTGAGCAAGGAGCCCGAGGTGGGGCTTGATCCCAGGACACTGGGATCATGACCTGAACTGAAGGTAGATGCTTAACTGACTGAGCCACCCAGGAGCCCCAAGACTGACAGTCTTAAGAAAAGATAGATTTGAGTCTTATAACTTCAATTTTCACCATGGGTAATGCATATTCTAAGCAATGAGAAAAATACTCTCCATTAGTACAATATTATCAAAGAATGGAGACCATTTGTGGCTTTCAAGCATGATTATTAGTGATTTTTGAACTATTAGATGGGCAATAGCAATTTGATGTTAAGTACTCTACTCATTATTTACTCTTTGCTTTTGTAGACTAATTTTTATTTCTCAAAATGTACCCTGCAACAGTTGGAGTTCAAGTCAAAACAAATCTAAAAATACTCCTGTGAAAAATGAATCATATACCAGCTGGTTGCTATGTTGTTGTTGACAGGAACCTGGTGATGTGTATTGTGGTTTTATTTTCTAAAAAACGATGTGCCTTTTTCAATATAAAAATAATGTCACTAAACAGCAACTTTAATGCATGAACTTTTAGTTGTTTTTAACATTAATCTAAGGTTTACATTTGCCCATACGCTCTCACCTGTCCCACCTTATAGAGTCCTGTCTAAATCTTGCATTTATGGGATGGTCCTGGTGTTATACATTGAGACTATGGCCTCAACCAGCAATCTCGAATTCCCAGACATAACTTTGTCCCCACTGAGCTAATAGGCTCAGCTCATGTAAAACCAGAAAGCTTCATGTCATTAGTAAGGATTGAAATGTTATTAAGATAAATCATTTCTGATGGATGATGCAAACATGTAACTCAAAGTTGTTTATTTGTAAAGGACCCGCTATCTTGAGTCAAGGTATGAGCCTGAATTACTTTTTGGGCATGTACAGTTTCCTTAACAGAATGAACTTCAGTGAAAGGGGAAAAGTGAGCTTAACTAACTTCTCCTTTGATGAGTCAAACATGCTGACCTTCAAGTGATGTAAAGCCTGTCACTGTTTGGAGCGAGACAGATCATGCCACTGGTAGCTCTTGGACTTGAGAGCAAACTGATGATCAGTGGTGATTCCAAAATTCAATTCAGTTCAATGTAAAAATTCTTAAAAATATTTAAATTTAAAAGCCCTTTTGAATTCCACAGAGAAACACTTGCTTAGTAATTGGAGCTCTGCTGTCAGGTGCTATAGCTCCTTGTCACACACAGGTGTCTGTTGGGCACAGATGATGGGGAAAACCAGGGCTGGGCTGGGCTGCGGGTGTAAACCTCACACGGCATGCCCGATACTGAAATTAAAAATATAGAAAATATTTCATTCTACATTTTTAAAGTTTATTTATTTAAATAATTTCTACACCCAACATGGGGCTCGAACTCACAACTCTGAGAATAAGAGCCACACGTTCCTCCAGCTGAGCCAGCCAGGCATCCCTCATCATACATTTTTAATATTAATTACACGTCGGAGTGATATTGTGTATACACTAGGCTAAATACAAAATATCATTAAAGATCACTCTTCCTAGTCCTTCATCCTTTTTAAGGTGGCTACTAGACAATTTTTTTTTAAAGATTTTACTTATTTATTTATTTGACACACAGAGAGAGAATGAGCACACGAGTGGGGGGAGGGGTAGATGAAGAGAGAGAAGCAGGCTCCCCACTGAGCAGGGAGCCCAGATGTGGGGCTCGATCCCAGGACCCTGAGATCATGACCTGAGCCGAAGACAGACATTTAACCGACGGAGCCGCCCAGGCGCCCCCGCTACTAGACAATTTTAAAGCCCACATGTGGCTCACATTATATTTTCTACTGGGCAACTCTGTTCTCGAAGCTTACAAAATTTAGAGAACACTCAGGAATGTAAAAATAAATTTCTCCACTTCCAAAATCATTAAAAATGAAATGTCACTAAACACAGAAGTCTCCCTCTACCAGAAGGAGCCCAGCCCTGCCAACACCTTGAGCCCACTGAGACCTGCTTTGGATTTCTGACCTCTAGGACTGTAAGATAATAAATTTGTGTTGTTTTAAGCCACTCAGCATGCGATCATTTGTCACAGAGCACCAGGACACTAATAAAAACACGGGGAGGAAACTGAGCTCTGGGAAGTGGAGGAAACATAACCAGATCACAGGTTCTCCAGCTGAGCCCCACGGCTCAGACGTCAGCCCCTGCTTCCAAGAGCAGCAACCACTTTCCAACACCCCCCAAAGGAGTGTGATCTAAGCTCACTTGGTTCCTTCACTGCAGTGAGGAAAGCTCCCTCAGAGTACAAGCAATCAAACATCAGAGTAGCAAATAGCTTTTGAAACTTAAGACTTTCTCATTTCCATTAAAAGTATTTTTGTAATAATGCACTTAAGAAAGGTGTCTTTCCCTCAGTCAGTATGCAGGAGGGGAGTGAGGCTTGACAGAGAGATCAATTTCAGTATCAAATGATCTATGCGTTCATGACCATGACCTCAGCAATGAAGGTCATGTGGCCAACTGTTCTAGAAGAATTGATCCAAAGTTTGCTGGAAACCATTGCAGGCATCATTCATTATACAGACCTCATGCTGCATTCTGGTAGCTTCATGAGACACAGAGAGGATAAGAAGGGGCTCTCAACGTGTAGTGTTGTCTTAGTGGCAGCCAAATGTCTGTGTAGGTTGGATGGTACTAGACAGCTTAGGGTCACAGACTTCCTCCCAAATCCGGGGAACCAACTCAACAGCTCTAAACCAGTGGTAAGTGCAGGCTGGCAGGCATCTTTTCTTCTTTCTGGTCCTCTCCCTTCTTTCCCTGTGTGTCCTGCCTTTCTTCCCTCTATGTTATATTCTTTTCTGTCTTCACATCCCTTCTAAGGCAATCTCATCCATCCCCATGGCCAGTCCTGTCCCAATGTCTCTGGAAACCCCTGCTGGCCTGCGTGACTGGCCCTTCATGCACCACATATCCCAAACTCAATGGGTTCTAATTCCCCCCACATTTTCCCTTCTCTTGTGTGTCTTAGCTCAGGCAAGGGCACCCCCAGGCCAGCAGTCACTTGGGTCAGATTCTGGGGTGTCCCCAAATCCTCTCTTGCCTCTCCCCTGGACCACTGCATCTACCCCTTTGCCACCAGCCGTTTTCCATCCAGCCTCTTCTCCATGGAGCTATTTTTTACAACCTGGGAAGCCCCCTGGCGGGGGTGTGCCAGGCCAACCCTCAGCAATTGGGCGTGTCCTCTCTGCTCCATGCCTCCCATATCCGGTTTCCTGGCTGCTACCAGGTTGTTTCTTGCTCTGGGATCCTTGCTCAGGCTTGCATTTTTTTTTTTTTTTGCAAAGAATGTCCTTCATTATAGGGCCTGCCAAGTTTCTTTCTACTGATCTTTAAGACTCATCCCCAGCTTTACCCACAGCCCTCCATCTGTCAACTCTGCCCTTTGACTTGGCTCTGCAGAAGACAACTGCCCCTGCATCCTGAGTCTCCTGCTCCCCATGCCTCTGCCCTGCTGTCTGCATAAAGTCCTTTGCTGCACCTGCTGGCCTGGGCATGTTCCACCTGCAGCAGGATCTGGGGACTATGACAGCATCTGTCATGAGGGGGTTGCTCAGTGGGAGATAAGCAGAGTCATCTGAACCACGATGTATTAGGGGATTTATCACTAAAAGAACAGACAGCATGCACACAAGTGTTTTCAATACTTGTCCTCATCATTAAATCTCTCTAGAAATATGGGAGCAGATGAATAGCATATATATAATATCAAAATATATGTATAATACTGCTTTCTTTAAAATACGTCAGTTCAACCTGCATTCAAATGTCAAAAAGTTGAAGAGAAAATGACAGAAACCAAATTACTACTTTCTAATCATTATTCATAAGGTCATCTAACAAAGAAATATTTCCTTGGAAAGATTTTCCTTTTTGTTGTAAAGTTTAAAAAAGATACTGTAGAAATGTGTGAACATACACAAAAGAGGAGGAAAGAGTATAATGAGTACCCCTATCACCTTGCCTCAACAGCTGCTGGTAGTTGGTTGATTTTTTTTTTTTTTTTAACTTGGAACATTTTAAAGCAAGTCCCAGACATTACAGCATTTCACCTGTAAATATCTCCGAATATATCTCTAGTGCGTGTGGACTTTTTTCTTCACATAGTTACAATACACCCAACAAAATCGACAATAATCCCTTGATATATGCCTATCCTATGATAGCTAGTCTCATGTTCAACCTGTCCTGATTGTGTCAAAAGTATCTGCTTAGAGTAAGTTTATTTCACTTAGGATAAAAACAATGTCTACACACTGAATTTGGTTGACATTTCTCTAAAAGTCCTAGAGGTCAGAAATCCGAAGTAGGTCTCAGTGGGCACAAGGTGTTGGCAGGGCTGGGTTCCTTCCGGTAGAGGGAGGCTTCTGTGTTTAGTGACATTTCACTTTTAATAATTTTGGCAGTGGAGAAATTTATTTTTACAAACTTGTAGCATTTTGAAATAATTTCAGATAGAGGAAAGTTACAAGAATAGTACAAAGAGTACCTGGTCCCTTTCATCTAGATTCATGATGTTAAATATTTTGCTACATTTGCATTATCATTCTTTGTATTTGTTCTATTTTTCTGAACCATTTAAAAGTAAATTGTCTTTTTTTACCTCTAAATACTTGAGTACATTTACAAAGAATAAGGGCTTTATCTTAAATAACCATAGTACGGTTATCAAAATCAAAATCACAAATTTTCACATCATACAATACTATAACTTAATCCACAGCCCACATTCAAATTCTGTCCATTGCCAATACTGTCCTTTACAGAGAGTACTCTTCCCAGTCCAGAGTCCAGTCCAGAATTATGCATTCAGAAGATGCTTTAGTCTTTAATCTGAAATAGCCTTTCTTTGTGTTTCTTGACCTTGACATTGCTTTAGCATGTAGGACAGTTCTTAGGTGGAATACCCACAATTTGGGTTTGTGTGATACATTCATATAATTTGATTTAGGTTATGCATTTTTTAGCAAGAATACTCCAGAAACAATGTTGTGCCATTCTCAGAGCATCTTGCCAGGCAGCACCTGATGTCCGCTCGTCTTGGCTACTCGTGATGCTAGATTTGACCACATGGTGAACATGGCATCTGCCAGTTTTGTTTTCCACTATCAAGTTCTTACTTTTCACTTTGGAATTCACAAGTGATTTCTGGGGAGATACTTTGAGACCATGTCAATATGTGGCTTCTCATTAAACTTTCATCTGCTAGTTTTAGGATCTATTGATGATTTCCTAACCCCGTTACTTCTTCTTTATTTACTAGTTAGCTTTCTGTTGTAAGGACAAGATTTTCCATTCCCATTCTCTCTCTCGTCTCTCTGTCTCTCCATCTCTCTCTCTCTAGATATATATGCGTATATATATACACACACATATCTATCAATGTGTACTCACAGATTCTGATTTTGTTCAGAGGAGCATAATCTGTTGCACTTACTATTCATTTCAATGTTCACCTTGTCCCTGGTCTGGCCAGTGGGAATCTCTTCAACTTGGTTCCTGAGTCTTAGACCACGTCCACATCATTTTTGAGCACTATCTTACTTTTGGGCACAGAGTATTCCAGGATCATCTTTTACTTCCTCTGCTCCAGGCCTGCATTTGGCCCTTTCTCCAAGGAATTCTGCTTAAGGACTTAATTTTAACAGCCACTTTTATAATAACAGATCACTCATCTAAACTTTTTCAAACTGGTATTATTTTAAAATTAGCAAGAACATCCATTTCAAACAAAATAGTTAGAAAAGAAGCTGAGCAAGCATCCTTCAGTTTAATGATATTTGTTCATTGATAATATGTAGAATATACTTTTTAAAAAATCTTCAGGAATAAGCTTAATAGCTTTTATAATATAATCCTGGGTGACTTTTGCAACCTTTGAATTCCTGCTTCCTTTTCCAAAATGAATGGGCACTCAGTTGCCTGATAAAAGTTACCCACCAGCCTCTCTGAGAGCCCGTTGTCCTCTGTGTGCTGACTCATGGCCAAGGAGCACAATCACCCCTTAACTGAATATGGAGGCTCAAAACTTTATTCACTTAGATCTCTACCTTTTGTTCTTTGTAAGCTCTCACCCACATTTCTCACAATAGAAAGTGGGACTTTGTTGACTAGATCATACCATGGAAGTGATTCTTAAACTTGACTGTTCAGATGAGTCACTAGGAAGGCTAATGAAAACTGCAGATCTCCGGGTCCTAATCCAAAAACATGTGGGAGCTGGGGTGGCCCAGGAGTCTGCATTTTTCCCAGCACTCCAGGAGACTGGCAGGTAAGTCGTCTGGAATCACTTTGAGAAAGACTATCCCAGGACACCTTTGTTTACAGTATATGATGCGGGAGGAGGGCAGTTAATCATGGAGGACATGAAATTGTAATCCTGAACAATTAAAAATTTTACACTGTGGCTATTTGGGATAAGCTCATTTTATCTGCATCAGCAGCCACATACGATATTGTCTGAGGGAGAAAGGACTTCTCAAAAATGGCTAGAGATTTTCTCAAGCTTGATTTGAAAAAGGCATGAAACAGTGTGGTTAAGGAAAACACTTAGCATAGTGAAGTTGAAATCAGAATGCAGAGTGAATTCTATGTCACATCAGTGTTCCTCGAACCAAGGGTTGGGTAAATACCAAGAAAGGATGAAGGGACAGAGCTCCAGAACTCTATCCCCAAACTGTGAATGAAATAGGTAAGCTCTTCTCATTTCACTTTGCTTCCAATTTCTGATTCCATGGTTAATGACAGTGGTTCATGGATGCCCCTTTCAAGAATGAGGACCTTTGTTTATTTCAGTATCCAATGACTAAGAATATACAGGTCTAAAAATGACTGTGAATTCAATAGTATTTTAAAATGCATTTTTATTTCAATAGCCATAACCTTTACATATATTTGAAAACTAGTAAAAAATCTAATGAGTAGTAGTCATCTGTCATAAATAATTCATGGTGAGCTTATAGATTTGAGGACCCTTTGCAATTCTGGTTCTCTTGGCATCAGGTGAAACAAGCCATATGCTGGGAGACAAAAGCCAGAAATTTCTGGAAAATATAGCACTGCCATTATATAACCATATGACTTTGGGGTGGGCAATTTCCTTCCCTATGACTTCAGTTGTCTTATATTCAAAGAAATGACATCAACTGCCCTCTCCATTTCACGGGGTAATTAAATGATAGTGTGATAATAGGAGTTTTGAAAAGAATTACAAAAGAAATTTTTTTTAAAGATTTTATTTATTTATTTGAGAAAGAGAGAGAGAGCACATGAGAGGGGGGAGGGTCAGAGGGAGAAGCAGACTCCCCGCTGAGCAGGGAGCCCGATGCGGGACTCGATCCTGGGACTCCAGGATCATGACCTGAGCCGAAGGCAGTCGCTTTAACCAACTGAGCCACCCAGGTGCCCTACAAAAGATATTTTTAAGTGGATAATATTATTTGCAGTCCCAAGTTCATGTGTCCTCAAGTGACATTTAATCTTTACCTCAAAAAATGCAGAAAGAAAATGGCTTAATGGTAATGTTGTTATAGACTAACTAGATGAGGGCAATTAGATTCAAGTTCATCTGTCCTTTCAAAATATTGCATAATGCATCCAAACTCAGTATCCACATTTGAGAAATACAAGGGAGTAAGCAAAGACACTGAACATTATTTCAAGAAATGAAGGAAGAGAGTCAAAGCACAGAAATTGCTTCTAGAATCAAAGCAAAGAAATTAAGACAAACAGTGAAATTTGCTAGCAGAAATTAATTAAATAAATGTAAAGAACAGAAGTGTATTTGATCTTTGTATGAATGGACGTTGTGAATGGAAAATGTTAATACATTCACACAAAGAAAGCAATTAGACCACAGATGGAAATGATCAGGGAAAAGCTAAGTTTCCACGGAGCACAGATTTTAATTCCTAGCCCTTAAATCCTAGGCTCCTTGAGGATTGGCCAGAGTTCTGGCAGGGACAACATGAAGCCCTCAGGGTTGCTTGGTGAAGGCCTAGAAAGCCAGAAAGAGTGCACATGCCTTCCCTTCCCTACAGAATTTCTGTCCACCATAAACCTTCCTGACCCATGTTCCAAATGTTCAGACCCTCATTGACAGCAGTGTGATGAAATCATTCATACATTTCATTGAACCCACACCTGGATGTACATTTAGGCAGCATGGGAGCTTTGGTGAGAAAAACAAACAAAAAAAGATGAGTGAAAAACCCGAGCTCACGATTTGGAGAAAGGGACCAGAGAAAGGCAAGGGTGATTTGCACCTGGCCAGGCTGCTTCCAGCTGCTTGCTCTGGGTCAGCTTTCAACGAGTCCCCTCTAGCTCTACTTTCTCTCTTGGTGCAGTCATAAAACCAGAAAGTCCAGAGGATATGACCCCGGCTCTCCCTCATGACACTTTCCTAGAGCTGAGCTCTAATAAGTATGCATGACTGTCGCCCAAATGACAGGCACTTTTTGCAAAGCTCAAGCTTTTTCAGACCAAGAAATGCACTGATGTCTGGACTCAGCCCTTTTGAGCATGCTCCTTTGGGTTGACCTTACTGTGGCCAATCTCAACGCCATGGGCCATTTGCTTGTATTTGGAGTAAAGTTTTGGGTCTAGAAAAAGTAATTCTTTGTGTCTATGAGATATCTTTCCTTTGCCAACCTCAAGGGGCTTTCCCCTTAACCTCTCAGTAACCCCCCAGCGGCAGGTAGCTCACCTGGCTGTCCTCTTTCCACCCAAAGCACAGTGGATTTACTTCTCCCCAAGGCTGGCATTTCTATTTCCAGTCTGGTATGCGCACAGCCAAGAGATGGCCTTGTTTTGAGGGTGGGGGAGCAGAATGTGTTTCCAGGACCTTTGAGAATTCAGTGACACAAGGCAGCTCAAACAGAAGGGTTTATTGCTTCTCTAGACCTTACATCTCTGGGTGTAAACCAACTGCTTTTCTCACAAACACCACATGGCCAGGCCATTACAGATGATGGCCTTGACTTTTTCAAAATCAGTGTCCATTTTTGCAGAATTTGTACCACATTCTGACTTTATGTGATCTTGAGGTAGCCTTGTCTGAGGGTACAATTGATTTCCTTTTGACCATGACTCACTCTTGGGCAGACTTGGGAGGAATTCAGGTCAATGTTCCTTCTTAATGACTCAGCCCAGTTAATTGTCTTTGTTTTTTAATGAGATAAAACTCATATAATATAGAATTCACCATTTTAACTGCTTAACAGTGTGCAGTTCAGTGACTTCTGTTCAGTCACAATGTGGTGCAACCATGACTACCGTCTAACTCCAGAACATTCCCAACTGGCCCAGAAAACCCTTTACACACCATGGATTATGCTGTTTACCTATGGATGGTACTGGAAGATTTGGGTGGGGGTGGCAGCCCAAGCTTGAACCAAAACTGATCCACTCCTTCCTTCTGGTAGGGCAGAACCACCAGAAATCTACCTGCATGAGGACAGCGGTGGCAGAACCACCAGAAATCTATCTGCGTGAGGATAGAAGTGGCTGGGGGAAGAACTCAGCTAACAGAAGGGAGACTTGGGGGATAGCTGGTCCAGGCACTGGGCCGAGGTGAGGGTTTGTGCAAAGAGAGGAAGAGGGTTGCCATCTGAGCACAGCCTGGCACTTGCTGTCCTCACAGGACTCTATCTGGCTAGGATGGTGCAGGATGGAGGGGAGCTGAAGGAAGAGGCGATCCAAGTAAAACTGAGCACACTTTCCTTAGCTGCCTGGGGCACAGGCAGGACCGTGGAGTCCAGCCAGAAGCGGACACCAGCAGAGGGAGACACAGCCTCCATCCCCATTGTGCATCCTTCCAGGGCCAGCCTGCCAGTAGGTGCACAGCAGGAAATGGAGTTGGTTCTGGGAGACTCTTCCGAGGGCCCCAAAGCAGAAGCAGAGAAACTGGTCCCTGGGTACCAAGTGACAACTGAGCAGCCTTGTGGCCCAGTGCACCAAGACCAGTCTCCTCAGCAGCAGGACCCTTGCCTGGGTTGTTGATGAGCTCCTCCATGGGAGGCCCTACCTCTTACTGGTTTTTGCTGTTCTTAGTGACCAGAGGAGTCCATAGTAGGGATGAAATGATAGAGGAACATGTGTTTGAAGGTGTGAAGGAGTTAGCAATGCTTCAAAGGTCAAGTGATGAGTGAGCATTTCTCTTGTCTCCTTTAAGGATTGTGTAGAGGTGGGGGGAGGGGAGGACAGGTAGCAGTGAGCTCTATCTCCACGGGGACTCCCACAGAGCAAGGCAGCACTGCTAGAGGTGAACGTGTGCGCGTAGGCACACACTGCAGGCTGAGGAGCTTTTGAGATCTCTCCTGTGGACAGGAGTATGGGGTTGTCCTTATATACCGCAGGGTTTGAGACCCTACAGGGCTAACTGGCACGCCTCCAGGCACAGGGTTCATTCAGTCTCCCACTGACTGACAGGACTGGGATTGGGGAGGCTGTGTAGGGTGAGGCCGAATCTGCAAGTTCTGATCCCTGCTTGGCCCCTTCCAACAGTGTGACTTAGCCTCTCTGTGCCTCTGTCTTCTCAGCTGAACAGGGAGATTTCTGAGCATTTGGTGAGGATGGACAGTGCTTAGGCATGTGGGATGCTTACATGTAAAGGCTGGTGGTTATTGGTCGCTATTACCCACCATGGCTACCGTAGGCCATCAGTGGGAGGAGGCAGGACAAGGTCAGGGACCTACTAGGACCTATTGGCTCTGGGGTGCTGACGAAGGAAGCAGGGATGGAAAAGGAAGGAGCTTGGTCACTGCTCCCATTTCTCCAGCCAGATTGTCAGACCTCCCTCCCAGAACCCCAGGGGTCTAGGGAGGAGATGGCTCAGGGCCGGAGACTCTGGTTTGAGCTGAAGATGGCAGTGAGTGCTCCCCGGAGGATCATGGTGCAGAGCCCTAGCCTTGGTCCTCGGGTGTCAGGGGCAGCAGGGGCTCCGTGGGGGCTGGAAGGGATGGCCAGGAGTCCATCACTGCCACTTGATGAGGGAGCAGGGTGGGTTCCAGCAGAGAGAGACATAGGCAAGATGGGGAAATACTCCGGGGATATGGATAACGCCCGATCAGGCAATTTCCCTACTTGGGGGAATGCTATGGGCCAAGACTATGGTGGTAGTGTAATCTAAATAGCTTGAATGCATCCCTCAGGCTGTTGAAACCAAGAGAAACCCAAATTACTGTGCTGCTAAGCTGGGTTTCTTCAGTTCCCTCCAACAAGGGCTGAGATAGAGCTGATGTTACAGATGGAAGGTAAGGGGCACACTGTGCAGGTGAGGTGGCGCTGGGGTCTCTACCTGCCCACCCCTTGTGCCAGAAGTACCTGATGGCGGCAGTTCCTAATCACCCCTCCAGGCTGTCACTTGTAAAGGATGCCCACGACTAAAGATACCCAGGGGATTTTTTGAAGAGTCAGACTATTTTAGAATAGGATGTATATGTTAAATGAATTTGACCCACTAATTATCATAAATGTAAGACTTAGCTTCCCTCAATGGCAAAATATGAATGATAATATACTCTGTGAGTCTGAATTCTTCTTCATTTCAGACTTCCAGCCTCTAGAGCCATGAGACACAAATGTCTGTTCTTTAAGCCACTGGTCTGTGGTATTTTGTTACAGCAGCCCTACAGTGAAGATTTGATCCACTTGAAATGTACTACTTCAACACATGCAGAGAGTAGAGAAAGTGTTATTGTTAATTTGATAAATTACTCAAGAAGCTAGTACTCTTGGGGCACCTGGATGCCTCACTTGGTTGAGCGTCCAACTCTTAGTTTTGTCTCAGGCCATGATCTCAGGGTCGTGAAGTCCAGCCCCATGTCGGGCTCCATGCTTGGCTCAGAGTCAGCTCGAGATCTCTCTCTCCCTCTTCCATTGCCCCTCCCTCTGCTTGTGCTCTCTCTCGAATAAATAAATCTTAAAAAAAAAAAAAAGGAGCTAGTACTTTTAACTACCACTTTGGTGATTTCTAGTTTCATGTTCATGGGTTTCAAAAGCCATTTCCTGATTGAAAACTTCATGTTGTATTGTTTTCCTACAACGTTTGGGAAGTGAGCCCCAATGTTGTCCTTTGTGGGCACCTCTGCTTTCTACCCACCATAATCCAAGATGGTGCAGATAAAATAGGATTGTTCTAAAGGAAAAAAAAAAAAAGAGAGAGAGACAGACAAACCAAGGAACAGACTCTTTTTTTTGAGAGAGAGAGAGAGAGAGAGAAAGAGAAAGTGGGGGAGGGGCAGAAGGAAAGGGAGAGAAAGTATCCTAAGCAGGCTCCACATTCAGCACAGAGCTGGACATGGGGCTCCATCTCATGACCCTGAGATTCATGACCTGAGCCAAAAATCAAGAGTCAGACGCTGAACCAACTGAGCCACACAGGGACTCCAAGAAGCAGACTCTTAACTAGAGAGCAAACTGATGGTTATCCGAGGAGGGATGGGCAGGGGGATGGGTTAAACAGGTGATGGGGATTTAAGAGTACACTCACTGTGGTCAGTCCTGAGTAATGTACACTATATCGTACAGCTGAAACCAATATAACACTGTTAACTGTACTGGAATTAAAATGAAAAACTTAAAAAAAAACCAACCCACAAATAAACCAAAAAACCAGAAAGCCCAGGATCATTCTGAGGCAGAGCTGTCCTACATAGTTGGGTTTGTAACTGCCATGCTGACACTAGACTAAGATTGGGCTAGATAGACTAGATCATTTCCTACCCCCTTCTGTGTTATATGCTTGTCCCTCTGTGTTATAGAGTGCATACTTGTGTCCCCCAGCATTCATATGCTGATATCCTAATCCCCAATGTGATGGTGTTGGGAGGAGGTTAGGTTTAGGGGAGGAGGCTGGGGCCCTGGGATGGGATTTGTGCCCCTACAAGTAGAGGAGGGGACTAGAAATCTCTCTACTCTCGGCCATGTGAGGACACACATCTGCTAGCTGGGAAGGGAGGTCTCATCTGACACTGGATCTGGCAGCATCTTCATCTCAGACTTCCAGCCTCTAGAGCCATGAGACACAAATGTCTGTTCTTTAAGCCACTGGTCTGTGGTATTTTGTTACAGCAGCCCATGCTGACTCAGACACTCTGCCAGGAACCTTTCTCTACCACCAAGGGTGGAGGAGAGGTTGGCCGGATGCTGGTCCATTTCACATCTCTTTCCAGAAGCTCAGAGATCTTCATGTACTTTCCAGGTCTGACTTTGTGTGACAGATGCCCCTCTCGCTCCCCACGGTTTCTCCTTCATGTTTACTCATGCCTGGCAGCGACCACTAGGGGTGTAACCTACTCTGTTGCGTTCATCAACCAAAGGTACCCATAAATCCCAAAGCAAAGGAAGGCCTATCAGTCACTTTGGAGGGTGAGTAAGAAGGAACAGTGTCTCTACTCTGCTTCAAAGGTGATGCCAGGCTCTGCCCAATCTGACTCAGTATTTTCTTTCCTGAGGTCCCTAGAATTTCTGGAAATATTAAGTCACAATTTGATAGTATCACTGGCAGGTTTTGGAGCTGGTTGTGTCTTGGTGAGGATTTTTAGCGTTGTGATTTTACCTCGAGGCCCTTACTCTGAATGATGCTGTTAAATAAATAAATAAAAAGATAAAAAGGATAAATATTGCTTTCTGGATGGGCTGTACACGGCAATGCTGTTCTCTGACACCATTATTTTCCTGCCTCCTGGGATGCATTAATGATATTCAGAGCTCTTTCGTAAGTCTGCTTTGTTTAGGCCTTTGGGCACTTATTTTTTGGAGTATTTATTTGCCACAGTGTATACATATACATGCGTATAACATGCATACATATTTAAAATAATATAAAATTTTAAAAAATGATTAACGTGAACCTTAAAAAATTTCAACTCCTAATGGTGCTTCCTTGCCAGGCTTTTTCAAAATCCATTATTCAGAGCATTTCATCTCCAGGTTTCCATTGGGTTTTTTTTTTTTTTTTGGCTTGTCTTTCTTGCTCCCCCTGCACCCACACAGCTTGCTCCTGTCATTCCAAGCTACTGCTGTTTCTAGAGAATATTCCGATTCTCCCACATTCCATCCCTTTCCTCATGCTGACTTCTCCAGCTTAGAGACCTTTGACACCCTCTCTACTCGTGGGTTCCATTTCAAGTTACGGACTAAAGGCTTTAGATTTTTCTCAATCCCTCGATTGGCCTTGATTTCTTTCTTCTTTGTGCTTAGGCTCAGCTGACAGAGTTATGCTTATTAAAAAGCAAACGGAGTGGGTCATTGCCAGGTTGACTTTCTGGTTGCCCATGGTGCCTCACTGTCCTGGGCTTCACTCGCCTGTGAATACAGATGGGGAGTAATTCCAACATTAAATCCGGATAGCACTGAGCTGAGCTGAGCACCCCACCATCAGCCCTCCATGCAGTTCTCTGTCCCAAGTCCTTGAGGGGACACCAGCGGGAGGCTCCCACGTAGCTAAGCACCCCCAAATGCCCGTTACTATTTTCTTTAGTAATAGCATGCTTTGCTCATCTTTTTTTTTTTGTTTATTTGAGAGAGACAGAGAGACCACAAGCAGGGGGAGCAGCAGGCAGAGGGAAAGGGAAAAGCGGGCTCCCCACTGAACAGGGAGCCCGATGTGGGGCTCAATCCCAGGACCCTGGGATAGTGACCTGAACTGAAGGTAGACACTTATCTGACTGAGCCCACCCACGCGCCCCTGCTCATCTCTTTTAAGAGTTTCCAACATTATGTCATGTACTGAGTTTTTAAAAATTTTCTGGACTGTAGGGATGATGTTTTATTCATCCTGCTATTTCACACACAAACTTGCACAGTATCTTTTATGTAGTAGATCTGTAGGAAACATTTGAATTTTTAGGTAGTATAAGGATTCCGTGACTTGATTGTCTTTAGGAAGTGAGAATAATCTTTTGTATCCTCTCAGTGGAAAAAGAACATGCTTATTTATGGTAGCCTTGATTGGAGCTTTGTTTAGAATAACAAAGCCATGAGACTGTTGAGAATTGCACTGCAGGCAGAACATAAATGTGAAGAAAGAGCTGAAAATACCAAAAAAGAAGCAGTAGCCCCAACAATGATACTCATTTAGGAGCAAAGTTTCTGATTAGATGAACAAGTGATAGTTTCTGAGCAAGGAGAAAGAGTTCTCTTTCTTTAATTAATCCACTCACACAGTTATTGAGAGGTTACAGCATGTAAACCAGTATGTTGATTTTTTAGAAGAATACCAAGGAGTATAAATTATAATACTGGAACGAAGATCATGCTTTAGAAAAGTTGAGAAGGTAAAACTGATTAATTCATCTCTTTCTCCATCTATCCATCACTCTATCCACCTTGGTCTGGTCGTGCTGCTATAATAACAGAGTGACTTATAAACCACAGACCTGAGATTAGTTCTCAAGCTAGAAGTCCATCCAGATCAGGGTGCCAAGATGGTGCCTGGTGAGGGCTTCTTCCCTGTTCAAGACGGCTGTCTTCTTGCTGTGTCCTCCCACGGTGGAAGGGACAGGGAACTTCCCAGGGTCTCTTTTGTGAGGGCACTAATCCCATTCATGAAGGTTCTGTCTTCATGACCTGATCATCTCCCAAGGCCCCACCTGCGAATATCATCATATTGGAGGTTAGATCTCCACACATGAATTTGGGGGGGACAGAAACATTCCATCTCTAGCACCATCCCTCCTTCCCTCCCTCATTTCCTTTCTCCTTCCATCCCCTACTCTTCCTGCCTTAGTCTAAAGTATATTTTTTATATCATCATTTTCTGACTCATAGTTGACTTGTTAGGATTTTTTGACAAATTTTTTAATTTGAGTATAGTTGACACACAATGTTACATTAGTTTTAGGTGTAAAACTTAGTGATTCAAAAGTCTATACATGATGCTATGCTCACTGAAACCATAGTTACCATCTGTCACCATACAAGGTTATTAACATACCGTAGACTAGACTTCCTATGCTGTGCCTTTCACCCCCGTGACTTATTAATTCCATAACTGGAAGCCTGTATCTCCCACTCCCCTTCACCCATTTTTCTCTTCCTCACACCCCCCTTCCCTCTGGCCACCATCACTTTGCTCTCTGTATTTATAGGTCTGATTCTGCTTTTTGTTTGTTTATTCATTTGTTTTTTAGATTCCACATACGAGTGAAATCATACAGCATTTGTCTTTCTCAGTCTCATTTATCTCACTCTCTCTCTTCAAGCCACTGGTGAGATAAACCACAGGAAGGGAGAGAGACCATGGAGGGAGGCCTGGAGTGTTACCCTCGTGGACAGGGTGACCACCTTCCCAGGGTGCCTAGGAAGAAGCGGCTCCTCAGGAGACAGAATTTTGAGTCCTAAAAGTGGGACAGTCCCTGGCAAATCAGAAGTCTGTCACTCTGGTTGTGGAGGGAAACATCAGAAATGAGAGACAGTGTTCCTGTCCTAATGTTCCCTACATTTTAATTCTCCAACACAGGAGTTCTCAAACTTCAGCTTCATCAGTGTTGGGGGGAGGGCTGGTGAAAACACTTCCTGTTGGGAGCACACACAGACACCCCCACCCCCCAGCATCTGATTGCATGGGTCCCCATGGCGCCTGGGTCTGCATTTCTAGCAAGCTCCCAGGGGGCGCTGCTACCTCTAGCCTGGAGCACAGCCCAAGGACACTGCTGTAACGTACCTAGGGGAAACTGTAATCCCTCCTCTATATCATTATTGTTATTATTATTATTATTACTTCAAGTAAGCTTTATGCCCAACGTGGGGTTTGAACTCATGACCCTGAGATCAAGAGTCGCATGCTCCTCTGACTGAGCCAGCCTCCTCTATCCCCATTTGGGGAGACCAGCAGCAGCTCTTCAGGGCAGTGCTCCCATCTTCAGTGAAGTTGATCCCCAACTCTTGCTCATTGTTTCTCCTCTTGGGCCTGTGATTTTATCCCTCACAAGGCTCTAAAAGCCCCAGCGGTTAAGTAATTAAATGTATTGCTGTCCTGTATTTAGGACTAGTAATTCACTCTTGATTGAATTTACTGTCCCAGATCATGACATCACAATTTTATAGAAATGTGATAAAATAACAACAGTGATTTTCCCATAACATATGCTCAAAGATATTCCAATAATAAAAGGCCAGAAGCATAGTGATGTCCGCAAGTCAAACTAAGTTAACAGATTCCCAGGGAGCATGAATCACCGGTTAAATCACCTTGAAAATTCAAGTTACAAAGTTCAAAATCAAGTTCTTTTTTCCTTGTGAGTTCTAAGTCCAAAGGCATCACAGTGAAAAGGCACCGTTCTTAATTTCTTATTCTGTTCCATCTTCACGAAGGGGTTCTTGCTGCTGCCTGGCCTCCTTCTCAAGTCTTGCTTCTGGGTCTTCAAGTTGAGGTGGTTCAATCCCAGGGCTCTGAGGTCTTCACTCTTTAAGGGGCCCAGGAGCCACTGGGACCCACATACCACAACACTGGCCTTGATCAAGACCTCCCCTCATAAAATGAACCGGTTCCATCACGTCTTAGCCCGCGCAGGCTGTTGTACCCGAACATCAAGACCAGGTAGCTTCTAAACAACAGACACTTCTCTCACAGTTCTGGAAGCCGGAATTCTGAGGTGAGCGTGCCCGCATGGCCAGGTTCTGGAAAGAACCCTCTCCCTGGTTGCAGACTGATTTCTTGCCGTGTCCCCATATGGCGTAAGGGGCAGGGAGTTGGCGGGGTTCTCTTTTATGACCAGGGGTACTGATCCCTTTCATGAGGACTGCTCTCCTTTGACCTAACCACCTCCACTGGTCCCATCTCCAAATGCCATCACCCTGGGGATTAGGATTACAACATACGAATTTTGGGAGGATGTGAACATGCATAGCATATTCCCTACACAATTAATTCAGGTAAAATTATGTACTTAGGTTTGCAAAGACCGGAGCAGAGATGGAGTGACGTGAGTGAGAGGGGCGTCTCTCTGCCCCAGGCAATCTACAACGATGCTCAGAGTCCATTGTCCCGGGCATGCAAACCCCAGCTTGGCAGGAACTTAGAGACTCACACATGGCTTCAAGCTCTGTTACCGCTCCCTTACATTCCTAATGATTTTTAAACAAGGGGCCTGAATTTTATTTTGCACTGGGCCACACAAATTATGTAGTCTGTCCTGCCATGGTCTTTGAAGTCAGACTCAACTGCGAGAGATCTTCCACTGTGAGCTTAAGTATGGGGCTAGCCAACCCAATGAGGGAGAAAAATCCTGCTGGATAAATCTTGTGTTCTCAGAGAGACAAAGGGACGTTTGGGACATTGCTCCTGTCTTGCAAAGCTGAGGAATTTGCAGGAGAGGAGTCTCAATCACCTGGGTCTATCTGAGGTGAGTTTCCTTACTCTCATACTTATTTCCCCTTTAAGGTCCAAGTTTCAGTGGAAATGAAGACCAATTGAATGAGGAAGAAGGGTTTGTTGATTCAGGGCTCTCAGTATAGAAAGAGTCAGCGACTATCACTTGGTTTTCGTAGAGACTCAAAGGCAGGCAGAGGAGGGGAGGGCTTTATAGTTTAAAAAAAGGGATAGGCTCCAGGTGTGCTCTGATTGGAGGCTGAGGCGTGGGGAAGCTTGCGGGGGGGGGGGGGGGGGCAGCTAACCAGAAGCCAAGTGTCCCGTGTAATTGGTTAGGGATGCATTTTGACTTTCTCTGGTTGATCCTAAGTTGGAAGCAGCCACAAAAATGAGAAAAACTGTCAGTTATTGATCAAGTCCTGGGCATTTGGGGCTTTTTGTTATAGGAATTATTCTTGGTTTCCCCCCAGGCTGGCTTATAAGAGGCTGGCTTCCTGGGTTGTTTATTATAGGTAAAGGGTTGGCATTCTGGACAACTAACTTGCTGCAGGTTGCAGGCCAGAGTTCTATTTTCATATATAGTCTGGCCATTGTTGATTTGTGTATGTTGTCTCTCATTTCTTTTTTTTTTTTAAAGGTCTTATTTATTTATTTGAGAGAGAGAGAGAATGAGCTGGGGGAGAGAGACCAGAAGATTCCATACTCAGTGCGGAGCAGGACATGGGGCTCGATCTCACCACCCGAGATCATGACCTGAGCTGAAATCCAGATCAGATGCTTGACGACTGAGCCATCCAGGTACCCCTGCTGTTTCTCATTTCTGATGCTCGAGGGCTTGGGTGAGGCTGTCCCTCATTTATTGATGTAGTTTTCAAACTGTGTTATCTGATTGAAGGTGGATGCTTACACATTCTAGATCCATGGAGCCTGCTTCCATCCTTCTTTGGTTGAATTGTATTGGACCAGAGGCTTAACCTCAGCCAATTCCTACAGCATAGGCAATACCTATCCCTGCTCTTACCCTAACTGGGTTACTGAACATCATGCACTTAACCTTTTCCTTTTTTATTGTGGTAAAATACAAAAACATAAAAGTCACCATGTTAGTCACTTTAAAGTATACAATTCAGTGGCACGTGGCACATTCACAATATTGTACAACCATCACCACCATCTACTTCCAGATATTTGTATCACCTCCAAAGGAAACCCCATGCCCATTAAGCAGTCCTCCCCTAGTTTCTGGCAACTGCCAATCTTCTTTCTGTCTCTACAGATTTACCCATTCTGGGGTCAGCAAATCCCAAGGCCAGAGGTTTCATATCACTTCCTTGGTCTTTGAGTTTGCATTAATTTCATTGATGCAGAAGATGGCATGTTCTCTGCACAATAAGAGGCCCTATTACTTTTTATTTTTGTGTCAATAAAGCCTATAGCATTTCACTGGGTGACGCTGCAATTTGGCTTCTGTAATCTAAGAATCAAGGTCACAAATGATCTAACAAATTTGAAAGAGGACTTCAACTACCTCCATTTTGACCTCAAACTTTCCGATTGATTGAGATCCCTTTCCAGCTAATCTCAACTCAGGCAAAAGACCCTGCAGGCTAAGCATCCCCTGATGGGAACTGAAACTACCCCAAGTAGTAACGATTGCCCTGAACAGCAAAGCTCTGCGTGACAGACCCCAAGAAATGATCCACCTGACCGTTACTGCCCAGCTGCAGGTACCCACCGCCCTTTGTCCCACATTCATCTTACATAAACCTAGAAGTATTTTCAGCACTTTGGAGAGAGTCTTTGAGACGCTAGTCGGCTGTCTTCCCAGTGTCAGCCTTACTAAAATAAATTCTTTTCTTGTTTCACCACCACTGGTTTCTCTCTGCCTTTGGATTTTATCAGCAGCAAGTGGCTGGACCTGATCTGTTTGGGACTTCCCCCACACCAGGTGCTCTTGTATCCCTGCACCCCGGCTACAAATTCAGAGCCCACTTGGGGCCACGTTGGAGGGCAGCCCTTAAGGGCTATGGACCCCAGAGCCTTCCAGACCCTTCCTTGGATCTGAATATAATTAAAAACAACACAGAAAGGAAGGAAGTCTGGGCAGCCCATCTACACTGCTCCCCTGGACCTTGCACTTCTGTCAAGTTGGCATCCTAGCCCTAGTGTTCTGTAGCAAACACAAGACTTGGCTTCTGTAGAAAGGTCTGGACTAGAAACCTGACTGAAAACACAGCAAGATGCAGCCAAGAAGTTTTGCAACCCTCTTGTGCTAAGAGGCTTGAATGCAGAAAGATGATCTATTTTTTAATTGAATCTTGGCTCGGTGTTAGTTTGTCTAATCAGTGTCCGTATTTGGTTCTAGAGGAAGGATTTGTGTCCCCAGTGCCTTTAGGAAAGAGCAGATCCCTCAATAAATTGGGACTTGTTTAGAAGGGTAAGAGGGGTATGGTTGTTGACTGGCTGCTCTCCAGCTCAGAAGGAGAAATGCATTTAAAAAATAATCAAAACTGTAAGTCTACAATTACTGTTTGTGGTAAGTCATATAAAAATTTGGATGTGGGGGTGGGAAAGGCTCTGGATCTGAAGGATGAGTGAGAATGAACATATGGTGAATAAAGGGAAAGGCATGCAGGCTGATGTGTTAAAAATCATGTTTATTAAGACTTTAATAGGGCATTTGCTGGATCTGGGGAGGGGGTTGCGGGGGTGGGGAAGTGGTTCAGAAAGTGAAACTACAGTGTCGTATCTTCTCAGGAAGCCAAGTAGGACCTGGTAATGCAGGGTTGGGGGACCTACCCTCCTCCCTACTGGGCTTTCTGGGCTCCAGCAGGGAGATTGGGCTTGGGCAGGACGAGGCATCTGTGAGTGAGAAGAGGTCGCACGAGGTCCCCCGGGAGACTGATGTTTGGTGAAGATGAGAGACAAATGAAGGGAGAATATTCACTACAATTCATGCTCTAGTGTCAAGTAAACCGAGTCATGCTGCCCACACCAATGCTTGGTGATCCAAACAGATTAAGCAATTGTCCTTTCCTGCACAGGAGTTGGGAGCTGAGAATAGGATTTGAGATTACAAAAACAACACACCTTCCACATGTCACACATCACACCTGCCAAGTAGTTGGCCTTGCTAACATTCAAAATGGTGACTAGCTTTTTTCTACGATATGATGATGATTATTAGTTGCAACTGACATGCTTTTTTGATTTTACTATTCTTAATTCTTTGTTCTCGGAAAACTTACTTACTGTCCAATATGACATTATTTGCCAAATGGATAAAATGTAAAAGAACATGTTTCAGTTAAATTTCATCCTTCGGTTTTTCACTCTGCTTGCTGTAAATGTGCCCCTTTCGATGTCACCACGTGTGGGTAGGACCAGCCTGAGCCAGAACTCCAAACTGGGAAGGCTTGTCTACTTTGCTTCATTTCCTTTTAACACAGATTCTTCCAGTTCCTGCTCAGAATTTCCCTGTCTCCCTGGAAATGACCCTGTTCAGGCCCTGAATAGAAAAAGATACTTTGTCACGAGCAAGAAGGACAGCTTTCTAACTGACAAGAGGCCTCCCAGGAGAGCATTACTTAGGTGACATGTTGGCCTGGGGGACTCCTTAAGGCTGGCAGGCTCCAACAACCGCATTTTGGTGGTAGTGATGATTTACCTCTATTAGGATAGAGCTTCCATCATAGATGACAAAAACCCAACCCAAAGTAACTTAAGCAAGAAAGGTAACTTTTGGGTCCATGCAACTTCCATCAAGGGCAGGTGGAGGGGCTCGAACTATGTGTGAGGGCTCTGGATCTCAGTTGCTCATATCCACTCGCCTCTGTTGGGTTTAATTTAATTCTACTGTAGGTTCTATGCAGGAGGTGGCAGCTCAGCCTTATACAGTCCCAGCTCAGCATTGCTGGTGGTACTGTCATTCCACTGCTTGCTGGGTCCCATCTACAACGATCGCTATCCCTGGGAAGACTGTATATTTTTCATCCTTTCACTTTTAAACTTCTACTTTCAATTATGTTTGAAATATGAGCATATAGCCAGATTTTTGGAAACAAAACAAAACAAAACCCTCAGGGATGCCTGGGTGGCTCAATTGGTTAAGCGTCTGACTCTTGATTTTAGTTCATGATCTCAGGGTCGTGAGATGGAGCCTGCATCGGTTCTGCGCTAGGCGTGGTATCTGCCTAAGATTCTTTCTCCCCCTCTCCCACTGCCCCTCCCCCAACATGTGCGCGCTCTCAATCTCTCTCTCTAAAAGAGAAAAACCCACAATCTTTTGTATTTTAAGTGAATTTTAAAATCGCCTCACATTTACTGCAATCGCTAATGATTAAGTTTAAACATATCTCCTTATTTTGTGCTTTCTATTTGTATCGCTGTTCTTTCTTTCCTTTTCTCTCTTTTGCTGCCTCCTTTTGAATGTATATATTTTGGCCTTTGATTCTCCACCCTATAATTACATAGCTTGAAACCTACATAGTCTATGTCTATTCCTTTACAGATTAGCTGTAACATACATCCTTAACTTATCAAATCTGAAATTAATATGCTTACTTTAGAACACATACATTCCATCCACCCACCTCCTGATTTCTTTGTTACCGTGGCATTTAATGTATATTGGTAGACCCCATAAGATATGATCATTATAATTTACAGTCAGCTTTCTTTTGAGTTTTCCAACACATTTCATACTTTCTTTGCTCCTCATTACTTTCCTCTGGGGTAATTTTCCTTCTGCCTATGGGTATGTGTGGCTGCTCTGGAATTATATTTGGTTCATGTCTATTTGTTGTATACGCTCTTGGTTTTTGTTGAAAATGGATATATTTCATGTTCTTTTCTGCAGGGTCTTTTCATTAGAGAATGTTAGATTGATAGTTATTTTCTTTCAGCACACTGAAAATACCATTCCCCTGCCTCTGGCTTCCATTGGTGCTGTTCTACAGTCAGGGGATTTTTTTTTTTTTAAAGTAATTTATCTTCTTTCTCTGGCTGCTTATTATATTTTCTCTTTGTCCTTTGTTTTATGAAGTTTCCCGGTGATGCTTCTACAGATAAATTTCTTTTTATTTATCTGCTTAGGATGTGTTAGAATTTTTGAATCTATGGATTGGTATCTTTCATTAGTTCTGAAAAATTCTTATAGATTCCTCCTTAAATAATGTCTCTGTACCATTCTCTCTCACATCCACTTCCTGGGTGAAATTAGATGTAGATTAGATTTTTATCACTCTTCTCTCTATGTTTTTTACTCTCCCTTCAATATTTTCTATTTTATTTTTATTTTGGAAGTATTTTTGGAAATTTATTTTGACCAATATTCTACTTCACTATGTCTATTCAGTTATGTCTAGTTTATTATTTAACTTTTTAATTGAAATTAATTCCAGGGGCGCCTGAGTGGCTCAGTTGGTTAAGCATCTGCCTTCGGCTCAGGTCCTGGGATTGAGCCGCACATCAGGCTCCCTGCTCAACACAGAGTCTGCTTCTCCATCTGTCTCTCCCCCAACTTGTGGGCACACTCTCTCTCAAATAAATAAATAAAATCTTAAAAAAAATTAATTCCACACTCATTCTTTTGCTTAAGTATAGTAAATATAGTTATTTAATAATCTGGGTCTAATCAATATTTTGAAATACAGATCTTTCTTGACTTATGAGGGGAGTTATGTCTCAATAAACCTATTGTAAGTTGAAGATACCATAAGTTGAAACACATTTAACACACCTAATCTACCAAACATTATGGGTTAGCATAGCCTACATTACACATGCTCAGAACACTTGTATTGAGGAAAATCATCTAACACAGAGCCTACTTTATAATAAAGTGTTGAGTATCTCATGTAATTAATAGAATACGGTACTGAGGGTGAAAAACAGAATGGCTGTATGGGTAGAGAATGGTTGTGTGTCAGTTGTTTATCCCCGTGATTGTGTGGCTGACTGGGAGCTGTGGCTGACCACTGCCCAGCATCATGAGTAAGTATACTGCATATCACTAACCTGGGAAAAGGTCTAAATTCAAAAGTTGAAGTATGGTTTCTACTGAATGTGTATTGCTTTCATACCATCATAAAGTCAAAAAATCGTAAGTTGAATCATTATAGTTTGGGGACCATCTATGCATTCTGTCTCTTTTCTCTTCTGGTTTTTGCTTATTGTGTCTATTTCCTTGTGCACTTGGTTACATTTGTTTACTAGTCATTGTATTTGAAAATGTTTTTACAGAAATAATTTGAGACCCAGGTTGAAGAAACATTTCTGCATAGGGAATTTGTGTGTATTTTCAACTGGGGCATTACTTGTCCAGGACCACCTTAAGCCAAGATCAAGCCTTGAGGCTTCCTGGATGATTCAAATCCGGGCTGAAATTCTGAATGAAGATGTTCACGTTCTGGTTCCATCTAATTCTGGGGTATGGTCCTCTAGGAACATTAGTTTATTTTAGAAGATTTCCTTTTATATGGGTGTAGACTATAACATTTGTCCATTTCATTCTTCAAGCTATTAAGCAAAAGTTCAAAATTTCTTAGATCTTCGAGGCTATAGAAATCAGAAATGTAGTTTAAATATGCAAGAATACTGTACTTATGAGCTTTTATGAAGAATATAGTAGAAGATGAGCTTCTATAACCAAGAGATGGCTGGGCAAAAGAACAGATGATGAACATTAAATATATTTAATTGTAGATCTGAAACCAAAATGAAGTAGGGACTAGTGTGGAATAATAAAATGTAAATGTTACATATTATGACAAGGTAGACATAACTCAACTGAAAATTTGTAGAAAAAAGAAAGAAGAAAGTAGAAGAAACTAATTAATGATTATTTAGGCAATAAAAGGGAGTCGAAGGATATCATTAAAAATAAACAACCCAGAGGGCACCTGGCTGGCTCAGTCGGTAGAACACGTGACTCTTAATCTCAGTATTCTGAGTTCAAGCCCCATTTTGGGCGTGGAGCTTACTTTAAATTTAGAAACAATACAAAACAACAAAAAAGCCAACAACCCAGAAGGTAAAATATTATATAAGAAAACAAGGGACTAAGGGCATTATATAAGGTATAAATACAAAGGTTATTACTAGAACAAAAATTAGCTTTTGAAATGTTTCTGTTTGCTCTGAAATCAAACTTCTTTGTTCTGGTTGATTTTCCAGGACAGATAATTTGTCACCTGATTTGTTTGTATAATTCCAAATACATTAAAATACATTTCCGTTAAAAAAATGGCTCTATTGAGATATAATTTACATACTGTACAACTCACCTATTTAAAGTATACAATTTCAATGGCTTTTAGTATATTCACAGAATTGTACTACCAGCATAATAATTAACTTTTCAACTTTAGGACATTTTTAACCACCCCAAAATGAAGCCCTGTACCCATTTGCATTTATCACTGTTTACTCCCAACGTCCCTGTCCCTTCTCCCCCCATTCCCAGAAAACCACTAATCTACTTTCTATCTCTCTATATTTGCATATTCTAGACATTTCATATACATTGAACCTTACAATATGTGGTCTTTTGTAACTGGCCTCTTTCACTTCTCGAGG